>NC_133769.1:116008252-116016618 GCF_003597395.2 Chelonoidis abingdonii
ATTCCGCACCACAGTACTGTCTGGTATACGAAAAGGTAGAGTTAAAGAGGTACAGAATCCTCTACTTACTGTTTATGCGGTAAATTTACAGGAAAGTATAGCACTGGAAGTGTTTTGTACCCATATAATACATCCCACATTAGGGTTGTACTGCTTTAACAATATTGGTCTCAAAGCAATGTATTACGAGCATAGTACGAAGCAGTGCAGGCCAGCTCCCAGTGCAGAAAGGAGAATGGCAAAAGGATAGAGATGGGGATGGGGGCGGGGCAGGATGAGATCAAAATTGATCTGATCTGCCAAGCACAGTAACTGAGGATTTTAATTACAAGGAATTACACTGCTCTGCAGCCAAAATGCTTCTCTGAATAAAGTAGTCAACTTTACTAATTCTGGGTCCACTGAGAACGAAAATAATGCTTAAAATTGTTGATTGCTGCTATACTAGCTGTTGGTCCCAGACACAGCAGTGAATTCTGCAGGTGATGTTAGGGTTTCCATGTTCCGTGACCATCAAAAAGGATCTTGTCCCTTTTCTTCATGGAAGGTGATCTAGTAGCCTGCAACAACATCGATGGTGTGATGGCAGCCTCAACATCGTTCACAATCTAGTATAGTGGAGATCTGTCATTGATTCATCGAAGACGATCTTAAAGTTGTTTTGCTGCATAATGGCAATGTTTTGCCATCAATTCCAGTTGGTCATGCAGTCCATATGAAAGAACCTATGACAACATGAAACAACTTTTGAGGTGCATAAACTATGACAACATCAGTGGCAGCTTTGCGGCGATTGAAGGTTGTTGCCTCTGCTTTGGTCTGCAGACTGGATACACAAAGTACTGCTGTTTTCTCTGCGAATGGGATAGTCGTGCAGAGATTCCCACTTATCAAGAAGATGGCCACTCCGACAGTCATTGGAGCCTGGGAGGAAAAGTGTCAGCATCCACCACTTTGAATCAAGGAAGATTCTTGTTACCACCCTTAACACATCAAGCTGGGTCTGATGAGAACTTGTCAAGGCCATTGCAAAACACAAGCAGCTTTCAATACCTCTGTGGAATGTTCCAAGGTTAAGTGAAGCTAAGATAAAGAAGTGTCTTGTTGGTCCTCAGATTCGTGAACTTCTTCGAGATGATGCATTTGACCATGCACTGCGTGGCAAGAAAGATGGCATGGAAAGCCTTCCAGTTAGTGGCATAAATTTTCTCGAAACACAAGGAGACACTACAGGTTGTTGGTGAAAACGTCCTCAAGGCATACAAAAGCCTTGTTGCAACATGTCACTAAAGATACATTTTTGGCCCTCTATCTAGACTTTTTCTCACCGAACTGTGGAGCAGTGAGCGACGAAAACGGCGAGCGATTTCACCAGGACATTGCACAATGGAGAAACGCTATCAGGGGCAAATGGACCACATCAATGCTTGCAGACTATTGCTGCACATTGACAAGAGAGCTCCATTTAATGAATACAAGAAGACAAGCCAAAAGACCGAGTAAACAACACACATAGGAGTAAAAATAGTACATAAATAGTTATTGCCTTTGTTTCATAATAAATTTTATTTATATAACCCTTTTGCTGATTTTAAAGTGTTACATAAACAGGCCAGGTGAAATATATCATGTAAGCAACCATAAACAAGAAAGACCTAAATTTACAATTTATGATTAAAACTCTACTATCTACACAATATACATAGACATAAAATGTAAAAACTTAAATATCTTAGAAACAGTAGCTAATCAGTTGCTTTAATTGTCATATTTGAATTCAGCACATCAAAATACATAATAAATACTACATTTTATCTCTGAAGCAGACGACTTCTCAAAAATTGTAGACCAGTGTTATTGATCCTCACGCTTCAGGGAACGAGCACCCTGCTGTGTTCAGAAAGGAACTTCTCCTCCCCGACCCCGTTTGCTTCATTATTGCACACAGGTCAGACAAGGTTCACATTGCATCTACTGTACAGGGAGAGAGCCAGATTCTGCTCTCACATAGACCAGGGTAAATTAGGAGGAACTGGTGAAGTCACCAGTGTTACATTAGTATAAGCAAGAGCAGAATCAGCTCCCTCTGCCTTTCTGTTAAAGAAAGTAACTGCTTTAATCCAAGTAAGTTAAAGAAACAATTACTGCTCAACTCCCAGGCTGGTCCTACCTGCTACCAGAGAACAAAGAGCTCCCAGCACATTGCAAAGTAACACGGAGCTGCACCTCACAGAAACGCCATGGCTCACATTCTTCCATGTACACGCCACACACAAATACCCCTGATCAACATAAGTTTCACAGGCATAAGCGCCTGTATGCACAGCACTATGTTAGTGAGAGGTGCTTTCCCACCAACATAGCTACCGTCGCTCATTAGGTGATTATAGTATGTCAATGGGAGAGCTTTCTCCCGTCGGCACAGAGCGGCCACATCAGCGATCTTACAGCAGCACAGCTGTATCAGTACAGCTGTGCCACTGTAAGCATGCTAGTGTAGACATGGAGACTTTAAGAGAGACAAGAAGGTGACTAGCAAGAACCTTACCTCCTAGACTTGGAATAAATATATACTTGTGACTCACCAGCCACTCAGTCCCAGACCCCATTTCAAATATACCAGGATGGGAGAGGAAGGCCAATAAGTGACAAAGGGGAGAGGACTCCTGCCTGGAACCACATCAGCTTGGCTGCTTTCCACTAATCCAGGCCAGCATCTAACACGGGGCTCCACAGATAGGTGCTGGAACTAGGAGTACTGGAGATTCTGCCGTACCCCCTGGCTTGAAATGGTGTTCATCATATACAGTGTTTACAGTTCGATTCAATGGCTTTCAGCATCCCCCACTATACACATTGTTGAATGGGTTCTTAAAGCCTGGCTGGGGATTAGAGGAACTATCCTGCCAAAACAGAGATGGGCCCAAACCAAAAATTCCCAGATCCCAACACCACTGCATTTTGGAGTATCGGAAATCTGGATCTGAATTTTGCCGCTGGGGCTGATCTCTGCTTCCAAAGTCTCACATGTGAGGCCACTGCTTTGGGGGCAGACTCAGAGCCTCAGAGGTCACTGGTGGCCAAAGGAGCCAGTGCCTCCAGTTCTCTAAAATGAGACCTGTGACTCCTATGGTTCTTTAGCAAGGTTCAGGGGAGAACTGGTCTCTAAGATAGGGTCACAGGGATAGCACCTTGGTGTGGGGGAGCCTGCCTCTGAATCTGGGCCAAAAGGTGTGTTTGATAGCTGGTGCCAGAGCCTCCAGTTCCGTACTGTTCTAGACACATTTCTACCAAACCCTCCCAAACTTGCCTGTGCTTTATGGAGTCTAATCTCTCCTGAAGCCACAGAGCAGGACACACATGGTCAGAGCCAGCCCTATGTCCTGCAAGGCCCTCTGCAAAGATTGCTAGGGGCAGTGTGGGGAAGGAAGAATTAGGCAAGATTTTCATAAGTCAGGGAAGGGGTTTGCCAGCTAGAGGGAGAATTGGGTCCCTGTCTTATCCCTTTACACCTAGCAAGTGTATCAGCCTATGCAAGTGCACATTTGGCAGCCACCGAGGGTCAGCCCTGCTCTCTACAGCTGGAACGGTGCTCTAGGGGCCTTCTGCAGGACTCCTGGCACCTCAGGCAGTGTCCGTGGACAGTCCGGGCAATACATCCAGCAGTACAAAGTGCGCACAGCCTCCTGTCCTCAGGAAGTCATTAGCCTCATCCCTCTAACCACAGCTAGTGCACTGACCCTAAACTCCTGGTCACATGCAGCGCTGTCAGAAGCTGCCTTCCCTGCTGACAGACAGTCCCATTCTGTTGGTAGGTAGAACAGACATACTGCGAGAACAGAGCAGCCGTGCTCTCAGTCTCTGTGGGTCCCACAACTGGAACAGAGGGTGCTACAGGCTACTACAGAGGAGCACTGGCAGAGATGTGTGTGGCCCAGGACTGGAATATCAAGGGGGCAGACAGTCGCAGTTGGCAGAGCTACGTAGGGGAAACCAGCATGGCACTCGTCGAAGCTGTGCTCAGTACTGCCAAGGTTACAACTCGATTCACTCTCACAAAGCATTGAAATTCCCTTCCCACGTACAGATGCACACAAACCAACAGCTGCTTTCAATTGCAGGCTTTCCCCCAGAGCATCTCTTTAGCCTGCACCCAGCTATCAGGTTTGGACTGTGTCCCTGCCAGTTCAGAGAAATCTGGCTGTTACATCCAAGGTTATGCTAAAGTCCACGACTTACTCATCCACTGTCAGAAGCTGCTAACTGGAGCATTAGAGCAAAGATATTTCCAGTGGATTGGCAGTGACCATCCACGACTACACTGAAAACTCTGCTCATTCAAAGGAGATATGGAATATCTTTCATGAACTTTTAATATGACCTGTTGCATGTACACTCCTCCAACAGGCCTGTGCGAACATAGTAAGCCATATGAATGTTCATGTGTGCGTAGATGTGTAATTGCAGACAGACTGGCACACAGGCACAGACACACAGACCAGTGCCCTCCAGGCCCACACCCCCTATATATGGGAGCAACTCCTATGAAGTCACTGGAGTTGGACCAGCTGAGGATCTGGCCCACAGAGATGCCCGTTGGTGCATAGGTGTGTTACTTGACCACTCTCACCAGTGCACAGACAAAACTCCTTCTTCCTAAAGACATCTTAGCGCCATCCATTTTCTCTCGCTCTCAGCAAGGGATTCACAATTGGCACATTTTTTCAGGTGAAGAGTTTTTCTGATGAACACTATTCAGTCAACCTGGAACTATTCATGAATCTAATCCAAATTTGCTGAATAGTTTCAGCCAGAGAGAAATTTCCAGGCTAGATTCACAAAACAGCTGGAGGAGCCAGAGGTTGGGGACTTTATAGCTTTTAGCCCAGTGCACTCAGCAGGTACGTGGGAGACCTAGGTCTGAATTCCTGCTCTGGAACAGGGATTTGAACCCAGTTCTGCCCTAACCAGCAGACTCTTGGCTCTTCTGAGGTGGGTCTCTCTCTCCATCTCTCCTGTTGAAATTGTTGTGCTTTGTATAAAATACTTGAATAGTCATTGGGCCGGCGAGCAAGACACAATGAGAATAGCTCTATAGTCTGGAGATTAGGGCATTCCCCTGGAATGTGGGAGATCCAACTTCAAGTCCCTGTGCCAATGAACATTCAGTCAGGGGGGTGAAAAGACACACCCCTGACTGACATAAGTTGCACTGATGGAACCATCAGCGTGGACAGTGCTATTTCGGTAGGAGAGATTCTCCTACCACCATACCTAATGCCACTTGGTGGGGGTGGTTTAATTATGCCAGGCAAAGAGCTCTCTTCCATCAGCATAGAGCAGCTACACAGGAGACCTTACAGCAGAACACCTGCATCGGTACAGCTGTGCCACAGAAAGGTCTTTAGTGTAGACATGGCCTAAAAGTTACCGGGGGCCACCACCTTTGTTCAATCCAGCACAGACTTCTTCAACTCACTGATATTTTCCACAATGTTCAGATCCGGGTCAACCAAAAACCTTTTTTTTTTCCAGTAACAGCAAACCAAAGAAAAGTGCAGTTCTTCACACTACCCTCTTTGCAGTGCTTCCCCCCCCCGCAGAATCCTTGGGTCAGGACATTCCCCAGCAAACACACACCCAGGCGCCCAAGTACATGTCAGGACACTGTTCTCCCCGGGGAGATGGTGTTTGAGGAGAAGGAATTTCTATACTTTGCTTACACCAAATGAAATTCCTGCAGCCTGGCCCATTGAGTCCTCCATCCCACTCCCCATACACCCTCTCTACCCATCCCTGCTTTACAACCCCCTCACTGCCTGCTCCCCTCAGTGCGTGTCCTTCTCATAGCCCATAACTGTCTCTGCCCATCACTTTTGCTACCTGGCCCATGCACTCCCTTACCCTAATGGTACCTGTTGCCTGTCCCTCTCACAGCCCTGTGCTCTCCACCCCACTAGCAATCCCTCGGTGCCCATTCCCTTTGCTATCCATCCATCTCTCTGCCAATCTCTCTAGCAGCCCTTGCTGCCACGTCCCCTCACTACCTATTTCCCCCTCTGGTGTCCCTACCTTCTCGCCTCAGAATTTCCACTGGAAATCAATAAAGAAAGTTCCCTTCAGCTAGTCCCTCAAAATCAATTCCTTTACTTTCTTCAGGTCCCTCTTCCTAGCCTAACAGCAGTGGGGGCTTCTCCCTCTCACAGACTCCTTTGCCCGTCCATCAAAATACTCCATGCACCGCCGGATGCCAGCAAGCAGTTCTGTTGAAATGTTCATGACGCCTGCAGGGTCACTGCCTAAGCGACAGTCAGGGGCTGTGGAGTTCCCTATGGCCCCAGCACAGGCAGCATGATGTACAGACTCAGACAGACGCATGGACAGAACGATTACCCAGCTTACCTGAATCCACCTCAAGTGTCCACAGGCAGCACAGTACTGTCCCGCTGAGTCACTGGGTGGCCAACCAGCAACTCATTATATGCAAGAAGAGGAAAGTCAAGGTGCCTACAACTCTGGGAGAAACGGAATTGGGAAAAAGATCCCTCCCTCTCTCCTTTTTCTCCCCTCCCTCTCTCCCCCCTTCATCAGATCTCCCTGTTAAATTATTATCAAGTTCACTTGTGGGTGGAGTGGGAGAGAGGGGGAGTGTGTGTGAGCAATGGAAATTTCTCCTCACCTCCCTTCCAATACTTCCCTCTCCAGACCTTTAACTGTAATAGGAAGCACTGGCAGAGAGAGAACACGGGAAGTAGAGGCCATGCCAGGCAGAACTAAGGCCAGAAATTTGCAGGCAGCAGTTACAACATTCAGTGGAACTAATCCAAGTCTCTTTACGCTCACTGGAATGAAGCAAGCTCTCCTCTCACACACAGTTTGATCAAGCCTAACCAGATCGCCTCACATTCCCAGCTCTTTAAACTGTGGAATCCCCTTACAGTGCCCTGGGACATGAAATGAATCGCCTCAGACTCCACCAGGAATGATTATGCTAAACCTCTTTCAGTGCTGGAGCTCAGCACAGAATAACAAGAATGAAGAATCCAGCTGTCTACCTGCAAAATGCAATGGAGGAACTGGGAGCTGTGCAAGGGAGATATATATTTATTCTACTGCACTCAGGGCAACATATTGAAATGTCTGTGTTTCTACCATGCACATACACGTACACCCAGTCTGAGTTCACGGCTTGTGTAATACTATTGTTGGCCAGGATCAGCATGCCCCAAGCCTTTATTTTGGCACATGCCCACTCAGTTGTTTTCACATGATGCCATATCTAATTTAAAGGAACACTCCCCATGTGTGTTTCATAAATGCTCCAATTTCCTCTTTAGAGCAACTTCTCTGTATCTATATTTGTATCTCGCTCTGTAGTGATTTTGGCAGAGATACTCACATGATCAGTAGAAGGACCTAGGGTGCCAGTGCCTCCAATTTTTTCATTAGAATTCAGTATCTTCCCCTCTCCTAGGCCCCCAGCCTGCAGACACAGACCCATGTGCTAAAGCTAAGTGTTTGCAGGATCGGGGCCTATACATTCACACAGGGATCTAGCACATTTCCTGATCCATTTATCTAGGTTGGACACTACTCAGTGCTAAGCACCCTCAATTGCCATCAGCGGTAGCCCATCAGGTGGAAATTGAGGGCACTTGGGAAGCAGCAAGAAGCACCCAGCCCCTGGCCGTGCTGGGCTTTCTGAGAGATTCTATAGGTTCTTTTATATCCTTTACCAACAAAATCCTGCTTAGACTCTAAAAGGGAGCTGGCAAGATCATATCTACAAATACTCAATGACTCCTGATGGAGGCGAGGAGCCCAGAGAAGTCTGGGCAGTGTTTAGATGGCCAGCTGTGAATGGTAGTTCCATCGGCATAAGCCATAATACAGGAAGTCAGGATTGTGTTTTATAAAGCAGGGGGAAAGAGCCTATGTTCTATTTTGGAGTGCATTTTTCTCTATACAACCACTGATCTGTAGGGCCAGAGCCTGATCCACTATACCAGTCCTCTGGGCTGCCAGTGCCACATAAAGAGACTTTAAAGCTGCTCTAATTGGGCTTCTGGGAATTCCTCCAGCTTGGTGAAAAACTGTATGCTGCCCCTTCCCAGCCCCAGTGCTTCCAGTATAGGAGACTGTCATAGTATCTTTCCCCACTCTGAACCTTAGAGTCCAAAAAATGAGGTACTAGCATGAATTCCTCTAAGCTTAATTACCAGCTTAGATCTGATACGCTGCCACCAATCAGGACTTTGAGTGCCTGATAAACTCTGGTCTCCCCAAAACCTTCCCTGGGGACCCCCAAGACCCAGACCCCCTGGATCTTAATACAAGGAAAGTAAACTCTTTCCCTCACTAGTGGC
>NC_133769.1:116016719-116034080 GCF_003597395.2 Chelonoidis abingdonii
GTCAGTGCCACCCCAGAATTCAAGAGTTTATCTGTAGAGTTTTACCTCCCCAGCCTGGGTGGAAATGGGGGGGAAGTCCACACAGGGTGTTAAGGGGCACCTTACGTGTGCCAGGGCCAACTGCCCCACCTCTCCACCAAGTTCTGCTGCAGCCTTCACCACAACCAGCTCTACTACACCAGCTGTGCTGCTCCTCCAGCTGCCCCTTTAAACTGCTTCACTCCACTCACTGCTCCATGAGCTGCTCCAACTGCTCTGCTCTGCCAGCTGCTTAATGATAGGTCTTCAGACTCCCCCACTAGTTAACACAGCACTCAGTGATTTCAGCTCTTAGTAGGGGAGCCCTGGTGCTGGTGCACCATTGGTCCAACATGAATTCAGCTCAGCAGTCTCTAGACAGACTCCTAATAGAATCAAAATTAGCTCTACTCTTTAACAGTGGAGAAAAGAAAACATGCAATTAGTGTTCCAGGCCCTCAAAGGGGGCCCATACCATCAAGTACACACTCCAATCCCCAACCTCTCTCAATTCATGGGGTTTTGGAACCCATGTCCCATGTTTAGCAAGTACCACCCAACTGAGGTTGAGTCACCTCTGTCACAAAGCACTCCCACAGCTCCCCATTCACACAGTCAGGGTGACAAACTTTTTTTTCCTCCTGCCCCAATAACAAAGAAATTGGGGATCCCAGAGCTGTTAAAATAACAATCCCAGTCTGCTGTGGGCTTATGCTAAGTCGGGGGGTAGATGCCAATGCAAAACTTTCCACACTGAAATTCTTGAAATTCTTTCCACACTCCCTTCAATTAACCACCAGATGTCAGGGTAGCGCTCATCCTGACTCTGCTTACATATAGACTGGGAGCAAGTCATATGTCCTGCCCGTACTGACACTGGTGAGATTGCCTAGCCCAGGGCAGGGTTAGGTAATACACCTTGTAAAGAGTTATCTGGGGTAGCCCTGGCTTAAATAATTCCTCTCCCCTGCTAATATTTATCCCTCTGATATTTATAAAGCGCAATCATATCCCCCTTCAATCTTCTTTTGGTTAGGCTAAACAAGCCAAGCTCTTTGAGTCTCAGAAGGGGGCCTTTCTGAGAGCCAGAGATTGACAGAGTATGGAGTTGCCTCAGTCAAACTCCCTTTTCCATCGACACTCTCTGCACCACGGAATGGGAGAGGTAGAGATAGATACTGCTATGACAGTTCTGTGCCACACTGGGGGAATCCTCCACTAGCTCGTTAAGTCAGCATTATGGTTGCCTTACATCATCATAGTCATGCATACCGGTTGCACATAGAACTGCACATCTGGCCCGCTCCAGGAAGGCCAAGGTGCTTGTTGGTCCCCTGGGAGCTGAGCAAATTCATGAGAACCTTCCCAGTGTAGCAACGGCCACTGCAGGTCATTCTGCAGTAGGCAAATGCCAGGCCACCCAGACCGAATGATCATGGGAAGACTTAGCCAAGGAGGTCCTCACTGAGATGTCATCCTCTGAGCCCCATCCTGTGAGGAGGCGATCCTGACCACTGTTTTGTGTATCACCTATTGACCTTGGACCCATAACTCTTTATACAGGCAAATCTTCCAGTGAAGTCACTGGGAGTTTTGCCTGAGTAAAGGCTTCAGGATTTGGGCTCCCATAAACTGGCAGCTACCAAATTAAGGTACCTTTGTTCCACAAAGCCTCAACACATCACCTTCAGCCACAGCTTCAAATGACTCTGCTGCTTCCCCATTTTCTCCAGCATCCAGTCCAAAATGTTCCTCTTTTTAAAACTCTCCATGGACTTGTTCCACTCAAATGCACAATTCTGGTTTCTCTCTGCACTCCTTCCAAATCCCTCCATTCATCTACACTGGCCTTTTCCGTATCCTTTCATGGTCTCAAATGATATTGCCGAGAGAGCTTTCTCTTACACAGCTCCTTCCATTCTCATCACATCACAACACTCAGCTAAAGAATCAAAGGGATGCATTGGAAAGAACTGACAGATATGGTCATGTGCCTATAGAGGAGAGGTAGATGATAGGAGACATTTCTACTTGGTCACACCATTGATTCACTATATTCTTTTGGAAGCACTTCCAAACAGTTTGGGCCAGATTCTCCATTTCCCTGCATCTCAGTCATCATTTTACACTACTGCAAATTGCTCCCATTCTAACTTATGCCCACTCTACACAGATGTAACCAACGAACATGATGCCAGGCCTCACTGAACCAGGCCCTCCTCCATGTCTAGCCCTTTAAAGAAATGCTATGCATTGAATTGTATGAAAGACATTCACGATCATGAAAACTGCTGTACTGACAGTGCCACAGATCAAGGACAGCACGGGCAGCATAAGGACTATCTTCATCCACTGTCCCACTCATGTGTCTCAAATGTGATAAGTTTTCAGAGCTCTGGATTTGAAGGCTGATGCCCCAATAACATGCTGCAGGGAGCATTCTCCAAACAACAGTGTACACACCAGGATTAATTGCTCCAGAAGAGCGCTCACATACTGTCCTCTTGCTGCATCAGAGCTGAGATTGAAACCATGAGGACTGTTTTAGATAACCAGAGCAGATACAAGATGAAGTGATGCCCTAAGGCAGTATTTTGGGTGGTCCTGCAATGAATCCCTGCTCTGTTTTTTGCATTTGTATAAATCTCTCTCACACAGACACATGCACACACAGAGGGAGCAGGCACAAGAAGTTTATGCT
Source organism: Chelonoidis abingdonii (assembly GCF_003597395.2). Taxonomy (NCBI): domain Eukaryota; kingdom Metazoa; phylum Chordata; order Testudines; family Testudinidae; genus Chelonoidis; species Chelonoidis abingdonii. Next base: position 116,019,439 of record NC_133769.1, read on the forward strand.
TTTGGGGTCCAACCTTGCTCCTCTTGAAGTCATTGGGAGTCTTGCTATTGATTTCACTGAACGCTAAATCAGACCTTTAATTTCATTTGTAACTGTGGCCAGACACTATCCAAATGAGTTTTATTCACAGTGTGTATGTATATGGAATTTTAGATTAAATATATTGTCAGGATTAAATTAACAGAAAGACAGAGGGAAATCACATGACAGGTCAGCCATAAAATGGCAGCCACTGCCACTCCTACGTGGAAAATCCTCTTCTGCTCTAAATGAGCATAGTCTGTGTCAGCCAGAAAGGACTAGAGGTCCACTGGCAGAACAGCACAGATAGAACCTCTGCCTGAATGAGTAGGAACACTGAATTCACTTCTGTTCCTGGGAAAATCTTATCTTTCAAAGCAAAGATAAGAATCATTCCTACACAGTGTATGGGGACCGAGGAATCCCGTGGGTGAACAGATTAAATCAGAAGCATAGGTACTCCTGCTTTTCCCTGGGGCTGACACGGCTATTCCCATCCCTCCCATAGCAGCCTGGGCCCTTGTGTTCCACTTACCATACACCCAGCCAACACAGATGGCTTCAAAAATGGCCACAAACAGTAGGCATGTACCACTGGCAGCATAATAATCAAACAGCTGGAAGACGTACATTCCACTCTGCGTCAAGCAGAGAAAGGGGAGACATGGAGGGCTCAGCAAAAGGGTATGTGCAAGAGAAAATGGCTCAGCTGGAATTTGGACAAATACAACAACAAGGCTGAGGGAGGGGGGAACTGCACACAGAGCAAAGGGGCATAGGAGGAGGAATCTCTCTCTAGGCCTGTCCACACTAGGAAATTATAGTAGGTACCACCTTGCACTAAAATGATCATCAGGCATGGGGCCAGGATGATGTTTGAAATCATGCTATGAAATGATTGTGAGGGTCCACAGAGACCAGGGATTTGGGTTTTTTTAAATGCTGCTATAGACCATTCTCTCTGGCAAGTTTCTAGCACAGTTTCTGAATGTGGTCCTCGGCTATGTTGAACTTTGGGCATAAGCTGTAAAGTTTAGATCCAGGTGTGAACTACCCTGAACTTCAGTATGTTTAGATGCTGGGTTTCTAGATCAAGCCCATCTCTACATGTTTCAAGGGTCCCAAGCATAGCTGGAAGCCCTATGGGGGCAATGGCCTTTGACTCTCTGTTGTGCAATGACAGTACAATGGACTGAGGATTTGTTCTGCTCTCAGGAGAGCTATTTGTACAATCCGACTCTCTCTTGTGTTCTCACAACTTGTCTTGATAAGACAATAGCACCTCCAAGAAAAGAAAAAAGTGGAGCAGATACATTGGAAAATTATTCAACCCCTTGAATGGCCCTGAGACAGAAAAGACAGTTACTCACCTTTGTAACTGTTGTTCTTCGAGATGTGTTGCTCATATCCATTCCAGTTAGGTGTGCGCGTGCTGCGTGCACGTTTGTCGGAGAAACTTTTACCCTAGCAACACTCGGTGGGCCGGCAGGTCGCCCCCTGGAGTGGCGCTGGTAAAGGCGCTTGATATATACCCCTGCCGGCCCGCCGCTACCTCAGTCTTCTTGCCGGCTACTTCCGACAGTGGGAAGGAGGGGTGTGGAATGGATATGAGCAACACATCTCGAAGAACAACAGTTACAAAGGGGAGTAACTCACTTTTCTCTTCGAGTGCTTGCTCATATCCATCCAGTTAGGTGATTCCCAAGCCTCACCTAAGCGGTGGGGTTGGAGCGAGACGTTGCGGAATGCAAGACCTTTGAGCGAAGGCGGCATTTTGTCTCTAGAAATTGCTGGACGAAATGCATAAATGGTTCGCAAAGGTGTGACAGAAGCCAGGATGGCCTGCACGGCAGATTTCCTGCACAGGAACATGCGCCAAGAAAGCAGCAGACAGGCCTGAGCTCACGTAGAGTGGGCGTTGAGATGGCCGGCTGGGACTTGAGCCAGTCATAGCAAGCTCAGGATGTAGACATGACCAAGACGCAATGCGCTGAGAGGAAGATTGCCTGCCTCTCATATGTTCCACCACCGCTACAAAGAGTTGCGTGAATGACTGAAGGCTTGGTCCGCTCGATGTAGAACGCGAGAGCCCTCCAGGACGTCCAAAGGGTAAATGGAGCTGTTGTCACTCGTCTTGACGCGTGCGCTTTGCAAAGAACACTGGCAAAAAGATGTCCTGGTCAACGTGAAAGCGGAGACGACTGGTGGAGGAATGCCGGGTGAGGTCGGCAGATGTACCCGTGTCTTTATGGAACACGGTATATGGACGGATCCCACATCAGCGGCGCGGAATCGAGACACAAGCCTACCGAAGGTAATGGCGACAGGAGCCGTCTCCCAAGGAACCCAAAACGGTTTTACAAGCACGTAAGACCTGTGCCAAAGGGCTCGACAGGGGGGCCCAATGAGCCTATTTAGAACAAAGGTTTAGGTCACGGGTAGGGGGCTTGATCCTGAGGGATAACTGTTCCAAGCCCTTGAGGAACTGGAAGACATCGGTGGAGAAAATGGTATTGCCAGCTTCCCCGATGCGAAGTGGATATGCGGCGAGGTGGCACTCGCAGCGTGGTAAGATAGCCAGACCCTGCTCCTTGTAAGTCCACAAATAATCCAGGTGGGGCATTGATACAGAGCATGGTGAGTGACCATGCTGGAGCCCAGTAGCAGAACGCGCTTCCATTTCGCGAGTATGTCGACCGCGTGGAGGACTTCCTGCTACCACAACACCTGTTGCACTTGCAGTGGAAGCAGCTCAGCTGCCAATGTGTTAACCAGCTCAGGAACATGCGTGTCAGGTGAGGGACTGCAGGTCGGGTGGTGCAAGCCTGCCGAAGTTTGCGTTGACCAAGTCCGTCCACAGCGCCAGAGGGTCGGTCGACAGGCAGTCGAGCAGCCTGGGTACAGAATGCGTGCTCGGCCAAGCCGGCTGATCATGATGAGGCGGGCTTTGTCCCTGCGGAGGACTTAGAAGACTCGGTGGACAAGGGGAAGGGTGGGAGGGATATGCAAAGGCGACCTGACCACTCGGATCATGAGGCAGTCGACAGGGAGCGGAAGAGCGACTTGTCAGGGAACGAACACCTGGCATTTCCTTGTTTTTGGATGGCAACAGGTCGACGTGGGAAAGCTGCACCTCCGGAAGATTGAATGGAAGACGTCGGTCAGAGACATGCGTGTGTGAGAAGGACCGTGCTCAGGTGATCTGCGGCGTGTTCCGGACCCCGGGAGAAGAGGCTACCAAGTTATGGAGGGGCTACACAGAAGTCCCACAACGGATCGCTTCTAGACACAGGGAGATGACTTTGTGCCTCCGTGCTTGTTGTGTATACGATGGCCGTCGTGTTGTCCGTGATTACTGCCAACAACAATGGCCCTTGGAGGTGGCTTGAGGAACGCTTGGGCACGCCAGGCGTATGCCCTGATGCTCTCGACATTTGATATGAAATAGGAGTCAGTCTCGGGGTGACCAAAGGCCTTGGTGCGCCGGAGCCGCAGGTGTGCGCCCAGCCCAGCGCAGATGCGTCGTTGTTAGGGACACAGATGCTGGGGAGGATGGAATGGGCAAGCGCCCGACACACCAGCAGGTGGACGTCTTTCCACCAGTCGAGGAGCTGAGGACTCCCGTGGATGTTAGATATCATGTAAGCTCCCTGTTCGGTCGGTAACGCGAAGCGAGCAGGGCTTGTAGCGGGCGCGTTCGCAGGTCTGGCGTACTTTGCACGAGGACAATGCGGCATGCATGTCCCAGAAGAGCCAGGCCAAGTAGGGGGTCAGGTAGTTGGAAACCTCTGCTAGGCTCGACAGGGAGGACTATGGCCTGAAACGGTGCGCGGGCAAGCATGGCTGTCGCAAGGTTGGAGTCCAGCACTGCCCGATGAATTCTGATTCCTTTGCTGGGCACCAGTGTGGATTGTCCAGATTGACATCAAGGCCCGAGACTTGCGAATACTCTCTCATGGTGTCGACATGCTTGGTGACTTGAGCCTTTGAGGTTTCCCTGATAAGCCAGGTGCGAGTTTTAAAGGGGCAACACGTTTATCCGATCGACGGCGGAGGAAGCGGCGACAATCGCATAACGTTCGTGAAGACCCAGGGGGCCGACGAAAGTCCAGGGAGGACGGTGAAACTGGTAATGAATCAAATTCACACCAGAACGCAGATTACCTCCTGTGAGGAGGTAAATTGCAATATGAAAATACTGCGTCCTCCATGTCGAGAGTGGCATACCAATCGCCGGTCCAGGGAGGAATGAATGGTCCCCAGGCACACCGATGCGGAACTGAACTTCTTGATGAATCCTGTTAGCTCGCGTAGGTCTAGGATGGGCGAGGCCCCTTTCGCCTTGGGGATCGAGTGAATAACGGGAATAGAACCCCTTGCCCTTTAGCTCCTGCCGCACCTCTCTTATGGCTCAAATCGATAGAAGCTTGGACACTCCTGCAGGAGGGTTGCTCGTGAGGGGGTCCTGATAGAGGGACGGGGAGGAGGAGGGCGGGTAGGAGGTGGAGAAGAAATTGGAGAGGTATATCAAGTTTCCCACCGTAGCAGGACCCACGATGCCGTAGTTTACTGGACCTGAACGCCGGAGGACAGGAAAGCGGTTGGAAAATGAGCTGGATCGAGGAGAGGGAATTGTACGCTGCTCTCTGGCGCACCTTCAGAAATTTGACTTTGGGTCCCAATGAGATCTTGGCGGGGGATCTGTTGCCCGGCGGAGGGCCCGATTGCCGTCTGCGGTTGGTACGACCTCGTCTGCAGCCAAAGTCCTGTCGCGGACGAGGTGGGGGGTAGGGGCGCTGGGGCTGAGAGCGGAACGACTGTCTTAGTCTCTAAGGTGCCACAAGCACTCTTGTTCTTTTTGTCAGTTCATTCAGAAACTGACGGTAGATACCTGGGGGTTGGCAAATGCCTGTTAAATGTCTTCATTGCCTCTTGAATGGCTCTTTAACAGCTTCAGTGTTGTGCTAATAGGTCTGGCCGGCTGGAGACTTTTTCTCTTTTAACTACTAGATCCCCTTCCCAGGAAGACTCCCTGCAGGAAGGATCAGAACAGGGATAGGAAAACCAGTAGGCTGCACACTAAGACCCAGTGGTGCCCCAAATTTTCAGGTGCCTTACTCAGCTGCCTATGCCTGAGGACAGCCCTGGGCAGCCCCAAACACTTGCTGCTCTAGGCAACTGGCTAGTTCACCTAGTGGTTGCACCAGCCCTGTCTCCAGTGGTTCTAGTTCCCAAACCAGATGGGGAGATACGTTTTTGCGTGGACTACCATAAGCTAAATGCTGTAACTCGCCCAGATAATTATCCAGTGCCATGCACAGATGAGCTATTGGATGAACTGGGATGTGCCCAGTTCATCTCTACCTTAGACTTAACCAAGAGGTACTGGCAGGTACCGCTAGATGAATCCACCAAAGAAAGGTTAGCCTTCATCACCCATGTTGGTCTGTATGAATTTAATGTGCTCCCTTTCAGGCTGCAAAATGAACCCACCACCTTTCAAAAAGGTCTCCCAGCAGGACTGGGAGAATCTGCCAATGCCTACCTTGACGATGTGCCATCTTTTCTGATTCATGGGCAGAACACCTGGAGCACCTGGAAAAAGTCTTTGAGCGCATAAGGCAGGCAGGACTAACTGTTAAGACTGAAAACTGTCAAATAGGCCTAAACAGAGTGATTTACCTTGGACACCAGGTGGGTCAAGGAACTATAAACACCCTACAGGCCAAAGTAGATGCTATCCAAAAGTGGCCTGTCCCAAAGTCAAGGAAACAGGTCCAATCCTTCTTAGGTTTGGCTGGATATTACAGGAGATTTGTACCACACAACAGCCAAATCGCTGCTCCACTAACCGACCTAACCTAAAAGAAACAGCCAAATGCAGTTCAGTGGACTGATGACTGACAGAAGGCCTTTAACCAGGTTCTTAAGGGCCCCAGACTTTGACAAACCATTCCAAGTAACCACAAATGCATCCAAGAGTGGTGTGGGAGCAGTTTTAATACAGGAAGGACCAAATCAAGAATTCCATCCTGTCATGTTTCTCAGCAAGAAACTATCTGAGAGGGAAAGCCATTGGTCAATTAGTGAAAGGGAATGCTACGCCATTGTGTACGCGCTAGAAAAGCTACGCCCATACATTTGGAGATGGTGTTTCCAACTACAAACCAACCATGCTGCGCTAAAGTGGCTTCATTCTGCCAAGGGAAATAACAAAAAAACTTCTTCGGTGGAGTTTAGCTCTCCAAGATTTTGATTTTGAAATACAACATATTTCAGGAACGTCTAAAAAAGTGATTGATGCGCTCTTCCATGAAAGTTTCCCAGAATCAACTGGTTAAATTTTTCTTAAAATGTGGAACATATTGTTAGTTTTTACATAATCAGTAGTATGTCTAAAGGTGCATGTGTTTTATTAACTCTGTTTTCTCCTAGACCTCCAGGAAGAAATCACAGCCAGTGTGGAACTGGCTGTCCAACACTATCTGTGATTTGAGGGAGCGTGTCATAACTATAAAGGGAAGGGTAACAACCCTCCTGTATACAATACTATCAAATCCCTCCTGGCCAGAGGTACCAAAATCCTTTTACCTATAAAAGGTTAAGAAGCTCAGGTAACCTGGCTGACACCTGACCCAAAGGACCAATAAGGGGACAAGATACTTTCAAATCTTGCGGGGAGAGGAGGGAAGAGGTCTTTGGTTGTGTGCTCTTTGTTTTCGCTCTTGGAACTTAGAGGGACTGGACATCAATCCATACTCTCCAAATCTGTCTGAACAAGTCTTTCATATTTCAATTTGTAAGTAACCGCCAGGCAAGGCATATTAGTTTATCTTTGTTTTTCTCAACTTGTGAATGCTCCTTTGCTAGAGGGAGGTTTATCCCTGTTTTGCTGTAACTTTGAAACTAAGGCTCGAGGGAGTTCCTCTGGGCTCTTTGAATCTGATTATCCTGTAAAGTTATTTTCCATCCTGATTTTACAGAGATGATTTTTACCTTTTCTTTTTAATAAAACCCTTCTTTTAAGAACCGGACTGATTTTTCTATTTTCCAAAGATCCAGGGATTTGGGTCATTGATCATTTTGTAACCAATTGGTTAGGATATTATTCTCAAACCTCCCCAGGAAAAGGGGTGTAAGGGCTTGGGGAGATATTCTGGGGGAAGAAGAACTCTAAGTGGTCCTTTCCTTGTTTCGTGTTAAAGCACTTGGTGGTGTCAGAGTACTGGATTTTAACCTAAGCTGGTAGAAATAAGCTTAGGGGGCTTTCATGCGGGTCCCCACATCTGTACCCTAGAGTTCAGAGTGGGGAAGGAACCCTGACAGAAGCATTTATGAAACACACACTGGCAGTGTTCCTTTAAATTAGACATAGCTTCACGTGAAAACAACCAAGTGGGCATGTGCCAAAATAAAGGCTTGGGGCATGCTAATCCTGGTCAACAATAGTATTACACAAGCCGTGAACTCAGACTGGGTGTACGTGTGTGTGCATGGTAGAAACACAGACATTTCAATATGTTGCCCTGAGTGCAGTAGAATAAATATATATCCTCCTTACACAGCTCCCTGTTCCTCCATTGCATTTTGCAGGTAAACAGCTGTTTTCTTCATTCTTGTTATTCTGTGCTGAGCTCCAGCACTGAAACAGTTTAGCATAATCATTCCTGGTGGAGTTTGAGGCGATTCGTTCCATGTCCCAGGGCACTGTAAGGGGATTCCACAGTTTAAAGAGCTGGGAATGTGAGGCGGTCTGGTTAGACTTGATCAAACTGTGTGTGAGAGGAGAGCTCGCTTCATTCCAGTGAGCGTAAAGAGACTTGGATTAGTTCCACTGAATGTTGTAACTGCTACCTGCAAACTTCTGGCCTTAGATCTGCCTGGCATGGCCTTTATTTCCCGTGTTCTCTCTCTGCCAGTGCTTCCTATTATAGTTAAAGTTCTGGAGAGGGAAGTGTGGAGGAAACAAACTCCACTCTCAGGTTGGAAGCAACAAAATCAGAGACAGCTTTATTCAGGACATGCAATTGCAAGGGAAGAACACAGCTGAAGGAGAGCATCTCTGCTTCAGTTTCTCCAAAGTACAAGCAAAATCACACAAGCATTTATACCTCTTTCTGACATACATTAATTAAAAAAATCTGCATTTTATTTAGACTATTTGCTATCTATTCCAGTATTCTCTCACTTTCTCTTCTCAAACATCGTTATCTCAAGGCTAGATCACACTGACTATTCTGTTGTTTTCCATTCGCTTCTGACATGAACCCTGTTTCTTCAGATCTCGCAATATTAGGCTAAGACTTGACAGAACAGTTGCTCTGTCTCTGACGCTTAAATGACTGCACTTAAACCCTCTCTTTCTTTCCTTGCTTCCACAGAAGTATTGGAAGGAAGGTGCTGAGAAATTTCCATTGCTCACACACACTCCCCCTCTCTCTCACTCTACCCACAAGTGAACTTAATAATAATTTAACAAGGAGATCTGATGGAGGAGGGATAGAGGGAGGGATGTTTTTCCCAACTCCCTTTCTCCCAGAGTTGACTTGCTTCTTCTTGCATATAATGAGTTGCCCGTTGGCCACCCAGTGACTCAGTGGGACAGTACTGCGCTGCCTGCGGAGACTTGAGCTGGAATCAGATGAACTGGGTAATTGTTCTGTCCATGGGTCTGTCTGAGTCTGTACGTCATGCTGCCCGTGCTGGCAAGTGTGGCTCTATGTATTTTGCTACCCCAAGCACAGCAGTCATGCAGCTTTCAGCGGCACGCCTGCAGGAGGTCTGCTGGTCCCGCCCCTTTGGTGTACCCACCGCTGAATTGCCGCTGAAGCCATGGGACTGGCAGATCTCCCGCAGGCATGCCACCGAAGGCAGCCTGACTGCCGCCCTCATGGCGACCAGCAGGCCGCCCCGCGTGGCTTGCCGCCCCAGGCATGCGCTAGAGCCTGGAGCCACCTCTGTGTGCTGGAGCCATAGGGAACTCCACAACCCCTGATTTTCACTTAGGCAGTGACCCTGCAAGCATCATGAACATTTCAACAGAACTGCTTGCTGGTGTCCAGGGGTGCATGGAGTATTTTGATGGACAGGTAAAAGAGTCTGTGAGAGGGAGAAGCCCCCACTGCTGTTAGACTAGGAAGAGGGACCTGAAGAAAGTAAAGGAATTGATTTTGAGGGACCAACTGAAGGGAACTTTCCTTAATGATTTCCAGTGGAAATTCTGAGGCGAGAAGGTAGGGACACCAGAGGGGGAAATGGGTAGTGAGGGGACGTGGCAGCAAGGGCTGCTAGAGAGATTGGCAGAGAGATGGATGGATAGCAAAGGGAATGGGCACCGAGGGATTGCTAGTGCACAGGGCTGTGAGAGGGACAGGCAACAGGTACCATTAGGGTAAGGGAGTGCATGGGCCAGGTAGCAAAAGGGATGGGCAGAGACAGTTATGGGCTGTGAGAAGGACACGCACTGAGGGGAGCAGGCAGTGACGGGGTTGTAAAGCAGGGATGGGTAGAGAGGGTATATGGGGAGTGGGAGGGAGGACTCAGTGGGCCAGGCTGCAGGAATTTCATTTGGTGTAAGCAAAGTATAGAAATTCCTTCTCCTCAAACACCATCTCCCCGGGGAGAACAGTGTCCTGACATGTACTTGGGCGCCTGCAGGCTGCTGCTCTGTGAGAAGAACTTTACTGGTCTCCTGGGGTGTGTGTTTGCTGGGGAATGTCCTGACCCAAGGATTCTGCGGAGGTGCGGGGGAAGCGCTGCAAAGAGGGTAGTGTGAAGAACTGCACTTTTCTTTGGTTTGCTGTCACTGGAAAAAAAATGAACATTGTGGAAAATATCAGTGAGTTGAAGAAGTCTGTGCTGGATTGAACAAAGGTGGTGGCCCGCGGTAACTTTTAGGCCATGTCTACACTAAAGACCTTTCTGTGGCACAGCTGTACCGATGCAGGTGTTCTGCTGTAAGGTCTCCTGTGTAGCTGCTCTATGCTGATGGAAGAGAGCTCTTTGCCTGGCATAATTAAACCACCCCCACCAAGTGGCATTAGGTATGGTGGTAGGAGAATCTCTCCTACCGAAATAGCACTGTCCACGCTGATGGTTCCATCAGTGCAACTTATGTCAGTCAGGGGTGTGTCTTTTCACCCCCCTGACTGAATGTTCATTGGCACAGGGACTTGAAGTTGGATCTCCCACATTCCAGGGGAATGCCCTAATCTCCAGACTATAGAGCTATTCTCATTGTGTCTTGCTCGCCGGCCCAATGACTATTCAAGTATTTTATACAAAGCACAACAATTTCAACAGGAGAGATGGAGAGAGAGACCCACCTCAGAAGAGCCAAGAGTCTGCTGGTTAGGGCAGAACTGGGTTCAAATCCCTGTTCCAGAGCAGGAATTCAGACCTAGGTCTCCCACGTACCTGCTGAGTGCACTGGGCTAAAAGCTATAAAGTCCCCAACCTCTGGCTCCTCCAGCTGTTTTGTGAATCTAGCCTGGAAATTTCTCTCTGGCTGAAACTATTCAGCAAATTTGGATTAGATTCATGAATAGTTCCAGGTTGACTGAATAGTGTTCATCAGAAAAACTCTTCACCTGAAAAAATGTGCCAATTGTGAATCCCTTGCTGAGAGCGAGAGAAAATGGATGGCGCTAAGATGTCTTTAGGAAGAAGGAGTTTTGTCTGTGCACTGGTGAGAGTGGTCAAGTAACACACCTATGCACCAACGGGCATCTCTGTGGGCCAGATCCTCAGCTGGTCCAACTCCAGTGACTTCATAGGAGTTGCTCCCATATATAGGGGGTGTGGGCCTGGAGGGCACTGGTCTGTGTGTCTGTGCCTGTGTGCCAGTCTGTCTGCAATTACACATCTACGCACACATGAACATTCATATGGCTTACTATGTTCGCACAGGCCTGTTGGAGGAGTGTACATGCAACAGGTCATATTAAAAGTTCATGAAAGATATTCCATATCTCCTTTGAATGAGCAGAGTTTTCAGTGTAGTCGTGGATGGTCACTGCCAATCCACTGGAAATATCTTTGCTCTAATGCTCCAGTTAGCAGCTTCTGACAGTGGATGAGTAAGTCGTGGACTTTAGCATAACCTTGGATGTAACAGCCAGATTTCTCTGAACTGGCAGGGACACAGTCCAAAACTGATAGCTGGGTGCAGGCTAAAGAGATGCTCTGGGGGAAAGCCTGCAATTGAAAGCAGCTGTTGGTTTGTGTGCATCTGTACTTGGGAAGGGAATTTCAGTGCTTTGTGAGAGCAAATCGAGTTGTAACCTTGGCAGTACTGAGCACAGCTTCGACGAGTGCCATGCTGGTTTCCCCTACGTAGCTCTGCCAACTGCGACTGTCTGCCCCCTTGATATTCCAGTCCTGGGACACACACATCTCTGCCAGTGCTCCTCTGTAGTAGCCTGTAGCACCCTCTGTTCCAGTTGTGGGACCCACAGAGACTGAGAGCACGGCTGCTCTGTTCTCGCAGTATGTCTGTTCTACCTACCAACAGAATGGGACTGTCTGTCAGCAGGGAAGGCAGCTTCTGACAGCGCTGCATGTGACCAGGAGTTTAGGGTCAGTGCACTAGCTGTGGTTAGAGGGATGAGGCTAATGACTTCCTGAGGACAGGAGGCTGTGCGCACTTTGTACTGCTGGATGTATTGCCCAGACTGTCCAGGGACACTGCCTGAGGTGCCAGGAGTCCTGCAGAAGGCCCCTAGAGCACCGTTCCAGCTGTAGAGAGCAGAGCTGACCCTCGGTGGCTGCCAAGTGTGCACTTGCATAGGCTGATACATTTTCTGGGTATAAAGGGATAAGACAGGGACCCAACTCTCCCTCTAGCAGGCAAACCCTTTCCCTGGCTTATGAAAATCTTGCCTAATTCTTCCTTCCCCACACTGCCCCTTGCAATCTTTGCACAGGGCCTTGCAGGACATAGGGCTGGCTCTGACCATGTATGTCCTGCTCTGTGGCTTCAGGAGAGATTAGACTCCTTAAAGCACAGGCAAGTTTGGGAGGGTTTGGTAGAAATGTGTCTAGAACAGTATGGAACCGGAGGCTCTGGCACCACCTATCAAGCACACCTTTTGGCCCAGATTCAGAGGCAGGATCCCTCACACCAAGGTGCTAGCCCTGTGACCCTATCTTAGGTTACGTCTTCACTACCGGCCATATCGGCGGGGAGCAATCGATTTCTCAGGGATCAATACATCGCGTCTCATCTAGACGCTATATATCGATCCCCGAACGAGATCCTGTCGACCCCGGAACTCTACCAACGCAAACGGTGGTAGGTAACTCGATCTAAGATACTTCGACTTCAGCTACGCTATTCACGTAGCTGAAGTTGCGTATCTTAGATCAATTTCCCCCCCTAGTGTAGACCAGCCCTCTGAGACTAGGTCTTCCCTGAACCTTGCTAAAGAACTTTAGGAGTCACAGGTCTCATTTTAGAGAACTGGAGGCACTGGCTCCTTTGGCCACCAGTGACCTCTGAGGCTCTGAGTCTGCCCCCAAAGCAGTGGCCTCACATGTGAGACTTTGGAAGTGGAGATCAGCCCCAGCTGCAAAATTCAGATCCAGATTTCCAATACTCCAAAATGCAGAGATGTTAGGATCTAGGAATTTTTGGTTTGGGCCCATCTCTGTTTTGGCAGGATATTTCCTCTAATCCCCAGCCAGGCTTTAAAAACCCATTCAACAATATGTATAGTGGGGGATGCTGAGAGCCATTGAATCGAACTGTAAACACTGTATATGATGAACACCACTTCAAGCCAGGGGGTACGGCAGCACCCCTAGTACTCCTAGTTCCAGCACCTATCTGTGCAGCCCCGTGTTAGATGCTGGCCTGGATCAGTGGAAAGCAGCCAAGCTGATGTGGTTCCAGGCAGGAGTCCTCTCCCCTTTGTCACTTATTGGCCTTCCTCTCCCATCCTGGTATATTTGAAATGAGGTCTGGGATTGAGTGGCTGGTGAGTCACAAGTATTTATTTATTCCAAGTCTGGGAGGTAAGGTTCTTGCTAGTCACCTTCTTGTCTCTCTTAAAGTCTCCATGTCTACACTAGCAAGCTTACAGTGGCACAGCTGTACTGATACAGCTGTGCTGCTGTAAGATCGCTGATGTGGCTGCTCTGTGCCGACGGGAGAGAGCTCTCCCATTGACATACTAAAATCACCTAACGAGCGACGGTAGCTATGTTGGTGGGAAAGCACCTCTCACTAACATAGTGTTGCGCACACAGGTGCTTATGCCTGCAAAACTTATGTTGGTCAGGGGTGTTTGTGTGTGGCATGTACCTGGAAGAATGTGAGCCTTGGTGCTTCTGTGAGGTGCAGCTCCCTGTTACTTTGCACTGTGCTGAGAGCTCTTTGTTCTCTGGTAGCAGGTAGGACCAGCCTGGGAGTTGAGCAGTAATTGTTTCTTTAACTTACTTGGATTAAAGCAGTTACTTTCTTTAACAGAAAGGCAGAGGGAGCTGATTCTGCTCTTGCTTATACTAATGTAATGCTGGTGACTTCACCAGTTCCTCCTAATTTACCCTGGTCTATGTGAGAGCAGAATCTGGCTCTCTCTCTGTACAGTAGATGCAATGTGAACCTTGTCTGACCTGTGTGCAATAATGAAGCAAACGGGGCCGGGGAGGAGAAGTTCCTTTCTGAACTCAGCAGGGTGCTCGTTCCCTGAAGCGTGAGGATCAATAATCCTTGTAATTAAAATCCTAGTTACTGTGCTTGCAGATGCAGAGTCAGATTTTGATCTCATCCTGCCCCGCCCCCATCCCCATCCTCATCCTCTTTGCCATTCTCCTTTCTGCACTGGGAGCTGGCCTGCACTGTTCGGTACTGCTCGTAATACATTGCTTTAGGACCAGATATAGTTAAAGCAGTACAACCCCCTAATGTGGATGTAGTTATATGGGTACAAAGACACTTCCAGTGCTATAGCTTTCCTGTAAATTTACAGGCATAAACAGTACCAGTAGAGGCACTTCTGTACCTCTTTAACTCTACCTCTTTCTATACCAATACAGTACTAGTGGTGCGGAATCTGTGTGTCGGCCAGCACTAAATACTCCTGGTGCTTATATTTCCTTCTATGGATTTCCTTCCCCCAGTATCTCTCCCCATTGTTGTTGCCCTTGTGATGCTGGCCAATCAGGTGCCAGCTTATGCTAAGGACCCCAGGCCTCAGTGGAACACTGACAAATCCATAGGTGGAACCAGTCTGGCTACCCTGGGTATTACTATTGGTCAAACTGGTATTAGATTAATAACGACGTGCTTTGTGTCAGGCTGCACTGAATGCTTGTAAGTTCCTGCAGGCATCACTCTCACGTCTAACATCTCTATCCCATATCCTAAGGTGATAATTGAACATTTGCATTGTAAGCCTTTGTCACTGCATAAATCACTAGCCAGGAGAGAAGCATTAACTAGTGTGAACTACTACTCTCCAACAGACGGGGCGATGTCCTGCCGGACAAAGTCCCTCTGATACCAGGTGTAATAAGCCTCCTGTCCCAAATCTGGACCTTAGCGTCCAAAATCTGGGTGCTTAGCATGAACCTCCAAGCTTAATTGCCAGCTTGGATCTTATCTTGCTGCCACCAATCAG
>NC_133769.1:116036480-116039200 GCF_003597395.2 Chelonoidis abingdonii
CAACGCTTCAGAAATCGATGTTAGCCTCGGACCATGGACGCACAACGCCGAATTACTCTGCCTAGTGTGGCCGCATGAAATCGAATTTATAATATCAGTTTTATAAAACCGATTTTAGCAAATTCGATTTTATCCCGTAGTGTAGACGTGGCCTTAGGTGTGAAAGTTAATGTGCAATTGACCTGACTAATCCTTTGGGATTGGGAGTAACCTGAATTCTAAGGGACCATCTATTACAAAGTATCAGAGGGGTAGCCGTGTTAGTCTGGATCTGTAAAAACAGCAAAGAGTCCTGTGGCACCTTATAGACTAACAGACATTTTGGAGCATGAGATTTCGTGGGTGAATACCCACTTCGTCGGATGCATCATGTTGAAGTGAGAAGGGCTATGATTAAGTCCTAAGAAGAATTAAGTCCAGGAAGATACTGGCCCAGGCATGTCTGGGTGGGCTTTCCTGAGTCACAGAGTTGAGTAATCCCCATTGTGCATGCTTGCAGGACTGTGTCTTATTGAATTTTAAATCCCTTGTTTACAGTTTCCCTGCTGGTGAATGGCTGGTGATGATCATTGAACGCTTGCCTGGGTGTGGGTCCCCTCTTTTGTTGCCACTGCTAATTAGTCTTATCTGTTTTTAAAGTGTAGAGAAAGCTCCAGCTCCAGCTCCAGTTCCAGCCTGTGTTGCATTATTTTAATAAAATCTATGGACCCAAAACAAACACAGGAGCTTGTACCTGTGTCTCAGCACACAGGCTGCAAACATTTAAAAACAAAAACATTCTGATAATGCAACAAAAAAATCATACTTAAATCTAAAAGCCCTAGGAAAATAAAAGCTTACTATAACTTTCATAGGAATTTGTTAAAAAGTGGGGAGGAAAATAAACTTCTCTCTAATCCACTGGATTACAGAATAAAGGGCATATAAACTAGCTGTTATTAAGGTTTTCACTAGGGTGTGTTTTCTGCATGCTCATTTTTTTTAATTGAAACACTTGTAAAAATGTTAAATAAAGGGCTCTGTCTTCATATAGTCTTGTCCTTTAGAGTGTTTATTCCTTTACAAAACTTAATATAACTTTCACTTGTATTTATTAAAAAGCAGGCAAAGAAACAGCCTAATTATCTCTAATATACTGGTTTACAGAGGCTATTTTTGCTGCAAAAGCCTACTGTTTCAAAGTGTCCTTACTTAAAAAAAAATGGCCAATGCAAGCCTAAAACCTAGGGGAAAACTTTTTTATCATTATACATTACTTTTATAAACAGGTTTTCTGTGTGTTTAATCCTGGGTTGTTTCTGCATACTTACATTTTATTGAAACAATTATGCCAATGGGACTAAATAAAAAAAAGTGTCTTCAGATAGCCTGTTTTTCAAAGGGGTCTTCTTTTCTAATCCGCTACCTTCAAAGGGCTGTTTCANACCAGGCAAACCATTATGGAACATCAGACGACAAAAAATATTGCTGCTGGCTCTCCCCCCACCCTGCACCCCCAGTGAAGAGCAGACATGCAAGTGAATTCTACCCATCAGCTAAATTTGCAACTTGCAGCAGAAGGGGGTAAGGATAAAAACCCCTAACAAGGAGGAATTATGTTATTATGCTGCTTGGACAGTGAGGGGCAAGAAGTGCTAAGGATAAGCAAAAGAGCCCCAGTGCTCAGCCTGGGTCAGCCCTACAGGACACATAGAGTTTGCTCACTATGGAAGCTCCTATTCATCGGTGGCATGTGTCTGGCTGGGTGTGAGCGTCGGAAGGTCTCTAGAAGTGTGTGCGGGGGGCACTGGCAGCTGGACTGTGGCTCTGTACCCCCACTTTGCCCAAGGCCCCACCCTTTCTTGACTTCCTCCCCGCAAGGCCCTGCCCGTGCTCCACCTCCCTCCGCCCTGAGACCCCACTGCGGCTCGACCTCTTCCCCCGAGACTCCCGCAACTGCCACTCGCTCCTCTGTGCTTCTTTTTTTTTGCCCTCCCCCTTTTTTTCCCCGCCTTAAGGGCGAGCAGTGGGAGGTGGGAGAAGGGGCAGAAAAGAGTGAGTAGTGGGTGGGGAGGGCCTCGGGGCAGTGGGCGGAGAAGCACGGCTGGGGAAGGCCTCACAGGGGGGAGGAGTGGGCAGGGAGGGCCTCGGGGGAGCAATGGGGCGGCGTCAAGGAGAAGAGGCACAGTATGGGCAGGGCCATGGGGGAAGAGCCTTAGTCTGGGCTCTGGCGGCCCCCACACTTCTCAGGAGCTTCCGGCGGTGGCGCTCCAAAGAGAGTGGGCTGACGTGCCTCCAAAGGGAAGTGTCGCTTTTGGCATTTCTTGCCTCAGCCTCCTCAAGCCTCTTCTACCCACCACCCATGCTTCAAATATTTTTTTTTAAACTTAACATTGGAACTAATTTGTGTGTACGTATGTTTACCTGCTTTAACCTTGTAAATAACTCATGTCAATTTCCTCTATGATGAATAGCTAGATATTTTATTACAGGATTGGCTACAAGCCTTGTCTTTGGCCTGGTCTACACTACGCGTTTAAATCGATTTAATGGCCGTTAAATCGATTTAACGCTGTACCCGTCCACACTACAACGCTCTTTATATCGATATAAAGGGCTCTTTAAATCGATTTCTGTACTCCACCCCGACGAGAGAAGTAGCGCTAAATTTGCTATTAACAGTTCGGATTACGGTTAGTGTGGACGGAAATCGACGTTATTGGCCTCCGGGCGGTATCCCA
>NC_133769.1:116042545-116063226 GCF_003597395.2 Chelonoidis abingdonii
TTTTATTTTATATAGTAAGCTTATTTACAGTTAAAGTTACTATTCTTTCTAATACAAGTATTTGGCATAATTTTGTTTTAAAAACAGGCCTAGGGCTGCCTTCTCTCTGGTCACAGAGGCTGTTTTTGCTGACAGCTGCAAAAGCCTGCTGTTTTCACATTGAGCTTACTAAAAAATAACCACCTTAGCCTAAAACCTAGGAAAAAACATTATTACTTTTATAAACAGGTTTTTAACCCTGAACTGTTTCTGCAGACTTACATTTTATTAAAACACTTATGCCAAGGGTGTAATATAAAGAAATGTGTCTTCAGCTAGCCTGTTTTTCAAAGGGGTCTTCTTCTTTTCTAATCCACTACCTTCAAAAAGCTGTTTCTAATGGTTCTCACTAAAACCTTGAGGAAAAACTTTTTCTTAGTAAAGGTTTTGTCGGTTTAGGTCTGGGGTGCTTCTGCTTGTCTATTTTATTAAAACATATGCAAAAGGAAGTGTCTTCAGGTAGGATTGTTTTTTCATGTGTTTATTTAATAAGTTAAAAAGAGGGGGGGTTAGACATTACTTTAAAAAACACATTTTAAAATTGTTTATAGTATGTGTTGGTCAGCTTTTGTTACAGGGTCCTGGCTGTTTAGATAAGAACAGAGCAGGGGGCCTTTTCCTGAAAAAAACACAACGTGCCTCTAGCTACATACTTTAGCTTTTTAAAACTTTTATTGTAAAAAGTTTTTATTTTTTATAGTAAGCTTATTTACAGTTAAAGTTACTATTCTTTTTAGTACAAGTTTTTGGTATAATTTTGTTTTAAAAGCAGGGCTAAGGCTTTCTTGTTATGTTCTGGCCTTCTTATCTCTAAATCACAGATGCTGATTTTGCTAAAAATGGCTTTGCTGAAAAAGCCTGTTGTTTCATATTGGGCTTACTGAAAAATAACCACATTAGTCTAAAACCTAGAGAAAAACATTATGACTATACATTACTTTTATAAACAGGCTTTCTGTTTTTAACCCTGGACTGTTTCTGCAAACTCACATGTTATTAAAACACCTATACCAAAGGAATGTGTCTTCAGATAGGCTTGTCTTTTCAAGTGTTTATTTCTTTCCAAAACTTTCACCTCTATTTGTTAAAAACAAAAGAAAAAAAAAGAGGGGGAAATGGACAACAAACTTCTTCCCTCTGATCCAATGTTTTACAAAATAAGGAAAATATAAACTGTCACTAAAAACCTGTGGCTTTAAACCTGAGGTGCTTCTGCATGATTTTTTATTGAAACACATGCAAAAGGGATGTGTCTTCAGATAGGTTTGTCTTTTCAAGTAATTATACCTTTGCAAAACTTAATGTAACGTTTACCTGTGTTTGTTAAAAAGCAGGTGAAATAAGCAAACTCCTTCTCTATGATCCACTGACCCACAGATGCTGTTTTGCTAACAGGAGCTTTGCTGCAGCTTCACATTGTTTTTACTAAATTAAAATAACCCCGTTAGTTTAAAATCTGCGGGAAAACTTTTTTAAATTGTCTGTTACTAAAAGCTTAAGGTTTTAACTTTTATAATAAAAGGGCTACATGGTGAAAAAAATGCTGGGGGTCTGTTTCTTTAGATAAGACACAAGGGAGGAGAGGGGAGGGGGAGAGAAGGGAGTTGGCTGTTGTTTAAAATCTTGGGACTATAGGATTGGTTCAGGAAAATGAATTATATGACGCTGCTGTAGAACAAACTCTGATTGGTCCAGTCCAAAGGCGCTGACAACAAGCCTGAAAGTTTCTGAACTGAGTAGTTGCCTCATTCTACAGAAAGACAGGAAAGGTAAAGATTCTGTCTCTCCCTGATTCAACCATGTGCTCTCAATCTTTGCCCTTTGCAAAGGGGGCTTTCTTCTCCCTTTTCTTGCCCTGTTCTTTCTCTCTCTGAATTTTTTTTTTTTTTAATACCTGCACTGGTATTGAATGCTTTTTTAGTCACTTCTTTTTACCATGTGCTTACTAAACAGGCTCTGTCTTTGTAAATATCCTTTTTTTAGCTGTGTGTGTTTTTCTTAGCCACCTTGATGGTTTTTACCATGTGCTTACTAAACAGGCTTTGCCCTAGTACATTTTCTTTTTAAACCT
The DNA here is from genome assembly GCF_003597395.2 of Chelonoidis abingdonii. Taxonomy (NCBI): domain Eukaryota; kingdom Metazoa; phylum Chordata; order Testudines; family Testudinidae; genus Chelonoidis; species Chelonoidis abingdonii. Next base: position 116,044,656 of record NC_133769.1, read on the forward strand.
AGTTTTTAATGTTTTTAAATGTTTTTTTTTAACCTAAATTGGTATTGAATGTTTTTTTTATTCACTTTTTTGACCAGGTGCTTACTAAACAGGCTTTGCCTTAGTAAATTCCCTTTTAAAACCTATTTTTTTGTTTTCAATATTATTTAATGTTTTAAAGGCTCTTTTCTTAACCTACTCTGATAGTAAATAGTTTAATTGTGTTTTTCTTAGCCACTCTTTATAGTTTTTACCAGGTGCTTACTAAACAGGCTTTGCCGTAGTAAATTTCCTTTTTAAACCTAGTTTTCAATGTTATTTAACTTTTTACTTAATCCACCCTGATAGTTAATACACCTTTTATATTTATCTCAAAATTTTCTATTCTTTAATAGCATACCAAACTAGGCCTTTACCATCATCTCTCTTTTCTTGAATAACTTACCTCTCTTCTTTCAAACTTTGTTTTTTATCTTTAAGGTCTCTCACTCTAGTCTTTCAACCTTTTTCTCTCAATGTTTGCAACACAAACACACACAACACTTCCCCTATTCAAACACACACACACACAAATTTGAAAATGGCCAACTGCCAAACTTCGGCGCCAACAGAAATGGGGTGGGAAGGCAGGACAAAAGTCCCAAATGGGGCATGGAAACCTGTTAAAATGCATGGTGATGAATACTATTGAGGCATATACTATTCCTGTGTGTCCTGTAACAGCTTTTTACAGTCTGTGCTCTGTTTTCCCTGCTGCGTTGGGCCACGGAGAGTAAAGCACCTGTGGAGGCTGATCCCAATGGCAGCATGGTGCTGCTCAAAAAGGAGAAACCAGAAAAGGAGCCAAGAGACCAGTAGAGTAATAAAATGGACTTTATGCTATCCATGGCTGGAGAGATCATCGGCCTGGGCAATGTCTGGAGATTCCCTTATCTCTGTTACAAAAATGGAGGTGGTAAGTCCATAAAGCCCTGGCTGTGTGAGATGCTGGCCCAGGAATATGAGCACCAGAGCAGGCACTTTCATCCGTTCATATGTACACGCCCATACATAGAGAGCACGTCCACCCCTCATACCTCCAGTGAAGCAATCACACAGTGAGGTAAGCTGGGCTGTGGGAGACAAATCTCACTCCACAGGTGGATGCTCAGAGTAGCTCTGCCAGATGGAGAGGACCAATCCAGCTTTCAGTAGGCTCCCCGTTTTAATAATGGATGAACCTCTAGGTTTGCCATTTGTAGAGGCAGCCAACAGGTGAGATGCTTATCTAAAACACAGCAGAATTATCAGAACCTTTGGGGGCTCCCTCTGCCAGGAAACCCAGTCTGTCAGATCCCCCACCCAACAGTCCCTGGGACCCTTCCTCCCCAGCTCCCACGCATTCCCTCTCCTCCCAGCTATTCCCAAGCTCTCTCTGATCACAGCTGATCTTCTGGCAGAAGAAAACACTTTGTTGCTGTTATTAACAAGGATAAGTGCAGAGTTCTGCACTTAGGGCAGGAGAATCCCATGCACTGCTACAGACTAGGGACCGAANTGGACAGCAGACACATGATTAATCAAATTATCTGTCTGCTTTAAATTTCAAATGTAAATTCTTGAAATAGGCTTTGAGCAAAATTGATTTTTAATAGCAAAGCAGCATATTCCAAGTTCTCAAACAGATCTGCACAAATGTTTCTCTTCCCGTGTACTTCTTGACAGTCCCCATTGTTTACTACTCTTGTCCTTGTCTTGATGTAACTATAGCTGGGTGACTATTTCAAAATTGTTATCATGAATATTCACTTCAATATTTTAAAAAATTGGGTCATCCATGTTCACGTCCTATTGTATTTGCTTTCTGCAAACTTGCTAGTGGACAAGATTAGTCTGGAATGTTCATGGGAAAAGTGAATTTTAACAGAATATTAAAGAATAGCAGCTATTAAGATAACGAATTTTGAATTTGTATATGCAAGCATTCATGTATTTCCCATCAAAATAACTCAAACTTCAAATTTCAGATATCAAATATGAGCATCAAATTGTTCACAAATGAGCACAGACCAAGGATTATTCATAATTTTGTTTAAACTGATTTAATTGTTTAAAAAATACCTGTTCTCAATTCATTCAGAGGTGAAATCCATTGAATAAACAGAGGCCTTACAGCTAATGTTCAACTCCCAGCCCAAAATATTACTTATTTTTGGCACCACCCAAAACACAACAAAGTTCTCTGACCAATGTTTGGTAATGGGACTTGAGGTGGATTGAAACTGCTTCAGGGGGCGGGAATTTCCTGAGTTATTCAATAGGAGAGATCTATGTTAGAGTTAGACCTGTAGTCATTATGTCTCTTTGCTCACACATAAGGGAAGCCCATTAGATAACAACCCACTCATGATTTATTTGATTTATTTTCTTCTACATCTATGATTTGATTGTTCTTATTGAACTGAAAAATGAGTTCCTTCTCTTAAAGACAATCACACCTATTACTTCCAGGTCACTTTGGTTCCTATTTTTTTTTTATTTTTCAATGTTTTCCGATGGAAAATGGCCAACGAATGTCTTCCACCTTCTAGAAAAATTACTTCTGACATGAATAGAGCTTCCTAGGTCAGATTCTTCCCTGTGCTATTGACATAAGAGGTATAGCTGGGACAAGTTGGGTGTTAGCAGCTTCCACAAACTAGAGCATCCCAGAGACTGCTCTAACTTCCAACATAGTACACAACCAGTCCAGAATGGAAGGTGTCTTAAAGCCAGATTTACCCCCTCTACAAATTGTATTGTGTGCTCTCTGGCCACAGGAAAGAATCTGGACTATATTCTTTAATAAATGCTTTGCCACTGTTGCCTTGCCATGTTTTTGTTTATGGAAAGAGTTCGCTTCTGATTAGAATCTATAGATTGTGACATTATACTTCAAAAGGAGTTTGCCAAGTATTAAGATTAATAGACTTATTAATAGCAAGCATAATATAATGCAAATACAATTTAGTTTGAACCCAATTTATATTTAATGACATAACAGTTATCAAAGTTTAGTTAGTACAATTAGAATTTCACTCAATAAGACAATTAATTACTTTGCCGAGCACTTTACAGGATGAGGCCCTAAGACAGGGTGAAAATGAGCTGGTACACGCCGGTACTGGTAAAAACCCACACCGGCCTGTACGCAGCCCACATTAAAGCACTGCCCCCCCAGTCCCACTCCTTTCTGCCCGAGGCCCCTGCCCCGTACCGGTAAGTGTCTGTAGTTACTTTCATTCCTCCCCTGAGGCTACATCTACACTACAGGATAAAATTCGAATTAGCTTAAACTGATTTTATAAAACAGATATTATAAAGTCGATTGTGCGCGTCCACACTAGGCACATTAATTAGGTCCATGGTCTGAGGCTAACATCGATTTCTGGAGCGGTGCACTGTGGGTAGCTCCTGTAAAATAATGAGGCCAATAATGTCAATTTCCATCCACACTAACACTATTCCGATATAGTAATATCGATTTTAGCATTACTCCTCTCGTTTTGTAGGAGTACAGAAATCGATCTAAAGAGCCCTTTAAATCGATATAAAGTGCAGTGTAGTGTGGACGGGTGCAGCGTTAAATCGATTTAATGCTGTTAAAATCGATTTAATAGCGTAGTGTAGACCAGGCCTGAGACAATGTTTACAGTCCTATATACCACTCCCCCTTTGACTTCCCATTCAGTAAACGCCAGGTTACAGTTACCTTGCATTTGGGTCTCTTCTGCCAGGTGAAGCAGGAGTATCAGGACTGATAATCCTTGCAGTCTCTATCCTGACCAGTGTAACTGAAAAGGCTACTTGCATACATTCTGTTGCATTAAAAATTACTAAATTATTTGCCTCGAGATTATTTCTAATGTAGCTGTAACATATCAGGTTGTGATCTTGTTAGATCTCTCAAGCTGGCCACAGCTAGATCTGGGCAAAACTTGGCTGGGAGACTACCACAGAAAATTCAAGATGCTACAGAAAGTGGTTTTCGTGTTCTAGTACAAAGCACCCTTCCCGTTGAGAACCAATGGCTCAGAACTGTATTGGGGGGTTGGCTGATCACTTGTACAGTCATGAAAGCTTCCATGTCATTTTTTGCAAAAATAGATGTTAACCCTTATATCCTGGCTAGCGCTTTGAGAACTTCAGAATGGAAAGAAGCTTTATAAATGTAAGGTGGCACTCTTAGAAATGATTATTCATTAAATTGATCAGCCACTAGGACGATCAGAATCAGAAAACAGGGTATGGGATCTCCTGAAGGATTCATCTAATCAAGTACTGGATAATACTGTTGTCTCCGAAGAACTTTGACTGAAGGTCTTTTATATGCCTGTGAAAGGAGCAGCTGCCTTTAGCGGAATACGTACAGGATCTATGTTTCCTACTTCATGAACTTGGACTGATGCTGTCTAGATGTGAAGGGTCTGCTGGCCCTACGTCCCCAGCAACTATAATACATCCGTGTTTAGGGAACATGGACAGCGCCTGCTAATGCCACCTCCCCTGTTCCTGAGTTCTGGGAGTACGTACCCCGGTTTCAGACTCTTCTCTCCTCAAGTGGTCACTGCAGTGTGAATTCTCCATATGGCATCTCTGAAAGGCCACATCTCGGAGCCCAGGACTATGGCACATCGCACATCATGGGGCACATGAGCACACTCCCTGCACAAGCAACTTGCATACTGACGGGGCACACTGACTGACAGAAATCCATGGGGCACATGGGCACTCCCAAGACACACGCTGTCTCACCCCATGCACCACACAGCCCCAGAGGTTAGACTTTGGCCCTTACTGAGAACACATGCATGTACACACACAGACACTTCTTTCTGACATGGCAGATGCACTCAGCATCTGCAGGTTGTGGATACACAGGGCCTGAATACATGTTGGCAGGGCCACCCTGCAGACATCTAGCGGGCACGCATGTATGCACACCAAGTGTGATGATCTATCTAGAGCAGGAGACCAGGTGGGAGGGGACTGGAAGAGATTCTGCAAAGATGCTCTGCAGTGAAGCAGGAAGAGACAAAGTAGCTTTTCCCCTTATTCTAATTGAGTTCCTTTTTCAGTGTTAGAGGAAAGCAACTTTTTCTGTGATTCTTTGCTGCTGGGCACCTATGCACCCCTTAAAAACACCCAGAAGGCAAACAGACGTAGCACCCAAGAGGAGTGCTGACAGGAGAAATGCTGCAGAAGGCCCTCGGGGGCATGAACAATATAGGAGTTGTAATTCTAAGGACTTGCACTCACAACCGTGCCCCCACTCAATCTAGGGAAGTGACAGGAAGCAAGTGGGAATTAGGGGCTCAATCACAATAGCACGTTTTCATCCATCGCTTTCAAAGTGCTTTGCAAAGGTGATCAGTATCCATTATCCCACTTAGCCTGTCTGGGTATGTCTACACAGTAACTAGACACTCATGGCTGGCCTGTGCCAGGAGACTCGGGCTTGCGGGGCTGTTTCATTGCTCTGTAGACGTCCAGGCTTGGGCTGGAGCCTGGGTTCTAGAACCCTTCCAGGTGGGAGGGTCCTTGATTCTGGACTCCAGCCCGAGCTAATGGAATCTACATTGCAGTGAAACAGCCCCACAGCTCACCCGGCACGAGCCTGACTCAGCTGTCATGGGCCAGCTGTGGGTTTTTCTTTGCTGTGTCTCAGCTTCCCCATTGGTGAAGTGACTTGTAGAATGACACAGGATGAGTCAGAGGAAGAGCTGTGTCAGGCGCCTGTGCCCTGGGTCCATCCACCAATAGCTACAAAAAACATTGTGATTTCAGTACAACATTGCTGGCTACAAGGGAGCCCCTAGAGTTCTGGGGGGCGGTTTGGCCGGGAGGACATAGAGTTGTCATAGATATTGGGGTAGTGAGAGGCTGCAGGCTCACATGGTCCCTGTTACACTATGTCTACACTATGAACAGGGGTGTGTGGTCCCAGCTCTTGTAGATATACTGATGCCAGCTCTCATCTGAGCTAGCATGCTTAAAAGAGTAGACATAGCAGTGTAGCCATGGTAGCATGGGCAGAAACAGCACTGTGCTGGATGCCCTGAGTACAAACCCTCCTGAACTCCATGGGCACATAGTGGGGGCTGCTAGCACAAGCCACCCCTACCTATGCTACCACGACTACACTGCTATTGTCAGTGTGCTAACTTGGGTGAGGGTGCTGGCGAGTACGGCTGGGTGAAGTGGGAATCATCCCCCCATCCCCCGCTCATCGTGTAGACCTAGCCTTAGGGAGCCTGGGTGCTGAAGGGAACCTGTAGGGATGAATGAGGGTCATAACCATAAGGGTTCCTGGAGAGAGCCATAGAGCATGGGGTGGTTGGAGGAAACAAAGGCCACGTCTACACTACCTGATTCATTCGAATTTGTTTAAACCGATTTTATAAAACCGATTTTATAAAATCAATTTAGTGCGTCCACACTAGGATCCTTAATTCGAATTTGTGCATCCATGGTCCAAGGCTAGTGTCGATTTCAGGAGCGGTGCACTGTGGGTAGCTGTTCCACAGCTATCCCATAGTTCCCACTTCCTGGTTGAGAGCCCAGTGCCTGATGGGGCAAAAAACATTGTCCCGGGTGGTGCTGGGTACAGCCTCACCCCTCCCTTTGTGAAAGCAGCAGCCAACCATTTCGCGCCTTTTTTCCTGGGTGAAGAGAGCAAACGCCATAGCACAGCAAGCATGGACCCTGCTGAGACCATGGACCCTGCTGAGATCAGTAACGCGATTGCCTGTGTCCCTGGTGTCCCAGAGCACACTGCAGACGCAGGTCCCGGTCCTGGCATCATAATTCAGCTTCCATGCGGCCATGGTAAGGCTTTAGTTTGACTTCTCCAGGGTTTATATCCAAGTGACCTATTATGCCTTGTTCTGTTAAGAGGAACCAGTAACCCAAAACCCGCTCTTTCCCCTCCTCCCACACTGCATGGCTGCTATCAGGTAAGCTAATTGTTATTCATCTTCTCCTTCCTTCCCCCCACCCCCCACGCGTGCTGCTAGCTGGAAGATTCCTGCTTGGCAAACTGACAGAAAAGCCCAGCGCAACACTTCCTCCCCTCCCCACAGTCAAGCTACGGGCAAGGCATGAGTAAAGCGGCAGCACAGTAGGAAAATCTTCCTTCCCCCCAATGCATGGCTGCTAGCTGGGAAGATTCCCTGCTCGGCAAACTAACAGAAAAGCCCAGCGCACACTTCCTCCCCTCCACAGTCAAGCTATGGGCAAGGCATGAGTAAAGCGGCAGCACAGTAGGAAAATCTCCCCCACCCCTCCAATGTGTGGCTGCTAGCTGGGAAGATTCCCTGCTCAGCAAACATACAGAAAAGTCCAGCGCAACACTTCTCCCTCCCCACAGTCAAGCTACGGGCAAGGCATGAGTAAAGCGCAGCACAGTAGGAAAATCTTCCCTTCCCTCCCCCCCCCCCCAACGCGTGGCTGCTAGCTGGGAAGATTCCTGCTTGGCATGAGTAAAGTGGCAGCACGTAGGAAATCGCCATGTTTGCCCCCCTAATAAAAAAAAATTCCTCAGTTTCCACCAGGTTACAATGAATGATATCACTCTGGTGAGAATAACAGCGGAAGATGCAGAACGTATGTTTCTCGACTGCGAGCAGTGTCCAGGCGCTTACGCAGCTGTGCTTTGTGAAGCAATGATTCCTAATTACTTGATGCATGCCTGGCGGGGAAAGTCTCGTACAATGGGGATCAGATAAGGCCGCTTGCCCCGAAATCTACTGAAAAGGCTTTTGAGTACCTCCAATATCGATTCATGGAGATTTCTTGGGAGGATTTTCACTCCATCCCAGACATGTTAACGAACTTTTCCTGTAACTTTACTAGCTGCGAATGAATGACAACCCTGCTTGACAACCCCTGCTGCAAATTAATCATTAAAAAACGCTTGTTTTAAACCCTGTTTTAAATTTAGAAATGTACACTCACCAGAGGTCCCTTCCATGGCTTCATTGTCTGGGATAGTGGCTTGGGTGGGCTGGGAGGTTAATTCAGGGTCACAAAAAGCTCCTGGCTGCTGTGGGTATTGAGAGCTGTGTGGTATCAGCAATCTCTTCCTCTTCGTCTTCCTCATCTTCACCTCAGCAGAATCCTCAGCCACGGTTGATATCGCAACACGGCATCTGAATCAATGGCAAGGGGTGGGGTACTGGTTGCACAGCCCCCCAAAATTGCATGAAGCTCAGCATAGAAGCGGCATGTTTTCGGACCTGCTCCAGACCTTCCGTTTGCCTCTCTGGTTTTCTGGTATGCCTGCCTCAGCTCTTTCACTTTTATTCTGCACTGTACTAGTCTCTCCTGTGTCCTTTTGCAATCATAGACTTTGAAATTCTTTCAAATATTTTCTCATTTCGTTTTGACAAACGGAGTTCTGTGAGCACTGTATCCTCTCCCCAGATAGCGATGAGATCCAGTACCTCTTGTGTGGTCCAGGCTGGTGCTCTTTTTCTATTCTCAGGAGACTGCATTGTTACCTGTGCTGATGAGCCCTGCGTGGTCACCTGTGCTGATCAGAGCTCCACGCTGGCCAAACAGGAAATTGAATTCAAAAGTCCGCGGTCTTTTCCTGTTTACCTGGCCAGTGAATCGGAGTTTGCTGCTGTCCAGAGCGGTCCAGTGGTGCTCTGTGGATGCTCCCAGAGGCCAGTAACTTTGATTTCCGTCCACACTACCATAATTCGATGATTATGTAGTGTGGACGGAAATCCAAGTTACCTGCCCTTCTGGGATATCCCTTTATCGCCTCGTCTCCCAGGCCCTCCAGTGCCTCCAATTCAACCATGTCTTTGACTCTCTCACAAACACTTTCTTGTTCTTTAACTGTCACAAAAACGTATTAGGCCAACTACGGAATGGAGTTACTAGCAGAGAACTTGTGAGCTCATCTTACTATTCTGTGTTGTGGTGGGCTTTCGCTCTGAAGAGTCTTTTCGAGAAGTGCACGTTCACTCTCTGAAACTGATTGTCGCCAGTTTTAATGACATGGCATGTTTCTCTTACCGCCTTAGGGGTCTCTCTGTTTCGCTATCATATCTGCCGTTATATACTCCAGTTCTCCTGAAGGATCTGTACCAGGCGGATCCTCCAGTCACCCTAGACACACAATCTATCTGTGAAGAAGTTATCCTCTGGTTCTCGGTTTATTTCTGGCGTGGAAGAGGATCCTTACCAGTGTCTGACAGACATTCTCGAAGTCCCTTCTAGTAATAATGAGCCTCCAGGTCGCTGTGTGATGGATGCCTGTTCACCGGCACCGATACCGCCGTGTGGCGTATTGTCTCACTGTCCTTCGACTCAAGAGAGAGGTCAAAGAACAGGCTTCAAATGTTTAATTACTTTCTTTATGATTTTGCATGTGGAGATGTTCATTTAAGAGCTTCTAGTTTTCGTTTCACAAGATGCCTGGGCGAACAGATTAAGTGCAAAGCAATAGAAAGTTTTCAAATTATTTTGTAAAGTAATTTTCAATTATGTGTCTTATTCGAATTGCACAAGTTTAAGGTACATCGAGGGACACTCAGTCCCCGAGGTGCAGATAATAATGTTGAATAAGAGCTGAGTGAAGCGAATACGCGAACCAAGAACAGACATATACCTGAAAATGGCGTTTCTCATGACCACAGGTCGAAACTGCGCTTTATGCCTGACTGCAGTCTCACTATATGTTGTGGGGCGTAGACCATATTACAAAAAAATCTCCAACTCCACCAAACCACATCCGTGTGAGCCATTGATTCTAGATTGCCCTCAGTCGTGTGTCTCCTCTTTATATATCTGAAGTGACATGAAGGAATTTTGCCTTAGGTGGTTGATTGTTTTGGGAATCCGCAAAGAACTGGACATGATAATATCGCAAGACTATTGCCATCAGTGGATTCGTTATCTTGACCGTAATTTTGCTATCTAAAAAAATTTCTTTCTCTCCGGCCGATTGTTCCAGCCACGAGCTACAGTCGTATTTTAGATGAACCCACAACATGGATATAAGTTAAAGAACCTATCCTCCAGTCGTCGACAACCCAATTGCGCTTCTCTGGATCTCACTGTGCAATATGACGCCAATGTTGAGCGCAGTGAACTCTGCGGTGTAGCTGTAGGGTTTACCTTTCTCATCTATTTATATCTCTAAATGTGTTAGATGTAGCCTAGTCGGTTTTCTCAACTACGTTTGTCTCGTTTGCAAGCCTATGGGTTTCATTGTTTACAAAAGCAAGGATCCTGTGGTTGATATAGAGATTCTAGTCTAAATGACGAGTCTAGCATCTAGTGTATAAGTCATATTAGTCCGTTGAGCTGTCAGAATGTTGAATACATGATATGGGCGAAACGACTTGCTGTATTGTTTATTTCTTTAACGTCCTAAAGAATCTCCATGTGATCTGAGTAGTGGGGAGATCAGATGGTACTATCTAATGCAAAAGCCTATTCCAGATCGTCAGAATGTCTCCCTCTGCTAGGCCACGTGTCTATCATCCTCTCCTGGGGCATTGCCTCAATTTCGTCACTCCCCCTCCTCTGTACGAGACCTTATCCCCCTGGACCTGGTTGCCACTCATACTTCTATTATCTTAGCTGACTATCAATATGTTTCTGATTTTTCTCACATCTGCCCCGTGTTCATTTTGGTCTTTGTTGAGGAGTGTGCTGCTGTAAGCGCCTGGTCGGTAGGAGAGCGTGCTCCCCGGTACGGGAAGAGAATGCCACCGTTGTTGCTCTCTTCCGCTAGTTATGTTCATCCAAGATTGATGTGATAGTCATCCTCTGTGGCTCGGTCAACTGGGAGAAACTAGACCAGAAATTATCTCTTTTTAACTCGTTGCTTGAGACCACTCTGTTCATTAACGTATGTCGAGTGTTGCTAATTACTTTTTGGATCCACTCTTTATGTCGTGCACCACGTTTTTATTTCGCGCACCCACGGGCAGCAAGGCAAATTCTGCTCACTCCTAAGTTAGCCGTGCCAACGCGTTATGGTGTTAGAGCGCGGGGGGGTGGACTTGCGCGAGCGAGTGAGAGGCAGTTATGCTCGTCACATGGCTCAGTCTAACCTCCGGCCTCATATGGCTCGCTGGCGCCGAGATGCCCGCTCGCCTATGCATAGCTTTGATGTACGTGGCAAAACTCGCTTTCAAAGCGGAGATTAAGTTTAAATCCGTGCCGCTGGATTTTTCTACGTAGGTCTCGTGTGAACAGAGCTGGGCATAATCTCGCTTCTATGAAACCTCCATTTTAGCCTTTTGCCACTAGCCTCCAGTCAGGGTCGTTTTTCGACGGCGGGTAACAGTTGCAGCAAGTGTGACCTTTTGAATATGCTGTGAGATGTGTTGATGTGTCACACATTCTACCTTATACGAAGTGGGGGGAATTACTCTTCTCTACTGTCGCGTGGTCCTCGCTTTAACTCCATTTGCCTTGCCTAGTAGCCATATGAGTGGTAGTGATGATGGAGGTGCTGTTGTGCATCTTGCGCTGGGCTTTTCTTGTTAGTTTCTGCTAGCAGACAGACATAGAATCTTCCCGCTAGCCGTCAAATCGAATTGATAGAAAGATGAGAGAGAAGATAAGATTTATTTCTTCACTGCGATTCGTGCCGTTGTGCGTGTGCTAATGTGTTTTATATTTTTTATGTTGTTTTTTCTGTAGTTTGTGTTGAGCCCTGAATATGCACCGGCTCTGCGTGCTGTTAGGCTTCTTGTGGCGAGGAGGGCGCGTGGGCTTCGTTTGCCTGCTAGCCGAGCACTGTGAGGCTGTGGTCCTGTTTATATAGGACTACAAACACGTGCAGGGCACACTCTTTCATCTGCTGCATACACTCTTGACCAGTGTTGATGGGGTGAGCTAGCATCATGCAGGTAGTAAGTGATATTGTGAAATAGAACGAGAGCAAATACGTGTGTGTATATCTGTGCGTATAAAAATAATAACACTTAGGGCTTATCACTCAGATAGCTACTCCATCGTCGAGTGTTATGGTTGAGGAATCAGGGTAGTGAAAAACGTAACGGTTAGTGTTGTGTGTGAATGACTTGTTACCTGGTTCCCTTATATATCTGTTAACGGTGATACACACAGGCATTTATTACAGTGGTGTGCGTGTCCACTGGTGGATTGATCTACTACCCCTTTAGAGAGTACAATACTAATATACAAATACTCTCCCTTTCATCCCGCATAGGGTTTCATGCCACTTAGAAAGTATTCTGAAATTTTTGTACAATAGCCCTTTTGAGATCAGATTCGGACATGGCAATATCGCATTTCTAGTAAGTTAAGTAATGACTATTGGGAACATCCTATTGACCACAGGGCACGCATTCTAACATACATGTTATTCATAACGAGATCTGCTATATAATAATAGGATTTCGCTAGTCTGACATTCAGATCGATAAATGATTAGATATAGCAATCAACGTAGTGGCTATGTAATAGGAGTATAGTGAGAGAATTCGTGATATTACATTGGACCCCTCACTAGTGATGAAATTACTAACTTATTACTGTGTCCATTAGTCTGTGTTCACCCACATAGTCTCCGTGTTTTAACTGAATTATTTATCATCCTCCCTGTTTTCTCTCCCAACTGATGGACAGCTGGCATTTTTTGTTTTATTTCCACAATTCTATGGATAGCAAGGCCACTCGAAAGTCACCGGAATGTTAGACCACCTAAGACTATAATGGAGAAGGCGCAGGCAGACGACGCAAAGAATAAGCAATTATGGTTCAGAGACTTGAATGTGTTTCCGACGATATTTGATAGCTCCGGAAGAAAAAGATCACACCTGGTCTTTCTTTGGTAGCTACGACCTTCCTGGCTCATTTCTCTTATATTTGTTATTGTAGGAGGGTTTATTGAAGTCATCAGGTCATACTCTACGTGAATAGGTGCCTCAACAACATGTACCTACTTCCCACTGTTATGTCTACCGCGGTCCATCACTTTTGAAAAGCATTATATGTGCGTAAGAATACTTCAGAGAGTCAGCACCCTATGATGAAAAAGCAAACAGACATTAGATTGCGATGACCGTCCTTGTGTAAACTGTTATTAAAGCCTGCTTGAGAGTTTAAAATGAGAACTATTGCTTTGTTCAGTGATTACAGCTAGAGGCTGAAAGAACCATATTATCCTAAACAGTGCCCGTGCCCCATCTCCATTCCACGTACAGACCGAGTCTTCAGATTTCTCAAGTCCCCTCACTACAAGGACTTGCCTCTTTTAAGCCCTACAACTGCCGTTTTATTTCCCTACCATCCTTCTTTTTCCCTCTGTGTATATTTGCAAAGGGAAATCAGTTTCTCCCAGCTCAGCCATCGACATAATTATGTATATTTACATGTAGTCTTTTTTCCTTTTAAATTTTCACTAAGGTGTTTAGAAAAAAAATACACAACCATTCTTTAATGGTTGCGTTGAAGGGAAAAGTTGCTGCTTTTGGCTGTTCTGCCAAGCTGTCGACATAGAGCTCTTTCCTCAATCTGTTGAAAATGTTATAGATTCAATTTCTCACTGTAGGACAAGAGTTAAACACATTAATTCCCATGAATAATAAAAACCAATCAGTCGTCTGGTTGAGTTAAGAAGGATTAGAAGATAAGGTTTTTTACAAAGCAGTTATATATCTTGGTGCCAGATGTTGACCCTATTAGATTTTGTCCTGGTCCCCACTGTTATCTGTAAAGGTACTTGATTTGCAAATAGGTTGTTATCACTGATGACACGGCATCCAAATCTGCCAGTCTTGCGCACACTCTCTGCCATCCTTACAAGATCACCAGCTGGGAAGGCCATCTTTCAAGAGCAAAGCTTTTTGAGCCTGGTAGAGAAAGTATGAATGGATTAATAAGTAAAGCGTCCAGGTGGTTGCTTGGTTGTCTATTACAAGTTCTTCATCCACCTCTTAGCCAGATAATTCATTTGATTAAAATGTATATGACGCGTAAAGAGGAATTGTAACAAAATAAAATATTTAAAATAATTTTAAACTAATTTGTAAGGCTGTTTAGGGATCCGAAATCCACTTCAACTTCAATGGGACGGTGGCAAGTTCTGTTACATACAGAGCCGGCAAGTAGTCCTCCCCGACCAGACATAGAAACAACAGACAAACTGCAGAGCCAGGGAAGCTTACCGCTATATACTCGTTCATTATCTGTTCATTTATAAGCCGACTTCCCCAAAATGTAGCTAAAAATGGCAAAAACTGTATGACCTTTTCATAACCGACCCATTATTTCAGGCGGTGCGAAAACTTTGGCTCCTAGGCCCGTTCAGCAGTAAGCCCGTGCCAGGTCAGGACGTTTTGTTTTACTTCGAGCATCTGCAGCATGGAGCCCCTCAGCTCCCTGTGCTGATGACGTGTTTGCCATTCCCAGCCAAGGGAGAACAGTGACCACAGCCCAGGGAGCTGAGGGGCTCCATGCCTGCCAGATACTTTGGCGAAACAAAAACTACAATGCATTAGATTAGAGCGGTGACGCTTTGGCCCGGCCCGCCAGGAAGCTGGGATGCGGAAGCAGCGTGGGCCGAGGGATGGTGCTGGGTGCTGCTTGTCCTGCCACCCCTTGGCCTGCGAGCGTCAAATCGTTGCCCAGTGGGAGCCCGATCAGCTGAATCTGCGATGCGGCATGGTAAAACAAACCAGCCCGGCCTGCCCACGGAGCTGCATGCAAATCGCATCCTGTATTAGATATTCAATTCAAATGATTCCATAGAGTTTTTAAAAATCATCAATTTTATGTTAGACCGTTTAGACAGCTGACCCCCTCCGCTCCTTTGATGCGTTCATTTTTTTTACCAACAATATTCGCTTAATGACACGAGATCTTAAGGTACTTTCCATAGTCAATCACCTTCAAAACTTTGTCTTTGAAATGGACCCTCCCCAGCTGGCGTTTCCTTAGCATGCGGGGGTGGGTACAGGTGTGGTACAGGCTGGAGATTTTGATGCCAGTTAATTATTTCTTCAGGAGGACTAGAAAGACAAATGTCTCGGTTGTTTTTAGTTTTCAAAGTTGGCTTCCTTTCCGGAAGTTTCTTTCTGCTGAATACTGATAAACGAGCATGATGCACGCGTTATCTCCCAGAGCAGTCTTGCCTGTGCAGTGTGTGGATAGGAGTGGTATGCACGTTCTCGTGAGATATGTGGAGCTCAATGCAAGAGTAAATAAGCAGGCCAAGACAGAACACTACGTTGTCTTTCCACACCACAAAGCAATTCGCCACAATCAGTGAGATGTGGTTATGTGGGTTGAGGAAGGAGAAATGACAGTGACTTGGTCAGCAGAGGAAAGGACAAAGCCAGTTTAAAGTCCAAAACATCTTGTTTCTGTAAGAGCTGGTCAAGATTATATAGCCATTTGAGCTGTTAAAACAACTGTGCACGTTAACAAGGTTTGAAATTGACCCCAGCTGACAGCTTCACATAGCCACAGCACCTTGCTGCTTTGGCAGGTCAGTATGGAAAAATTGTCCATTTGCAAACGTTTGAGCGTCACCGGATCTGTCAGTCACTAGTTTAAACGCTGAAGGAGACTTTGATGTTAGAATATGGGAATAGAAGAGAGACATGAGAAAGTAGTAATGATCTTTTTCGGGAAACAAGAATGGATCTGCATCATTACTGAGAGACCAGTCAGTCATGCCCATCCATCTTTGCCCTCAACCGCCCTTAAAATACTCCGAACCATTACAGCTACTCCAATCCATGCCACCAGATGAGAAAAATAGAAGAACTCTACCAGCCCCCTGCAATTCGTTGATGCTGCATGACATAAACTGATGAGATGGTGGGTTCAGGTTGATGAAGTACTTGAGAAGGGTTACAATCATAGTTCCTTTACAAATGTAATCCTGCGGACAATAATCAAAGGTTAAATTGTAGGTCTGAAAAGTAAATGTGGATTTCCTGTTCAGCCACTTGTCTTGGCAGTTCTTGATTCCTGTCTCAAACGCCAGAATCTGATATTAGACATGTTGAACTATTGAGTCATCCAGCTCATCCTCCATGCCAATGCAGGATTCTGCTCTATGGTACATTTTCCAGTATTCTGCTAGTCTATTGTAAGTGTCACAATGGAGCTCCATCTCTTCCTCAGGGATGATTCCACAGCAGTCTAAGGAGTTCTCATAATTAGGAAATATTTTTTCCTAATATCACACAAAAAGATTTCCTCCTTACATTTCATCCCAACCCCGCCCCCCCATTCGCCTTCCTCTCTGAAATTTATGTCCTCTACTATCATGCCTAAACAATTTCTGTCCATCCTTGCTGTTACAAATATTTAAGAGCTAATTATATTACCCCTTAGTTTATCTGTTGATCTCTCTTCCTAATGAGTGCAGACAACCACCTTGATCACATTTGGTGTGCTCAAAGCTGCATCCAGTTTGTCAGCATCATTCTATAAAATTGATCCCACAATATTAATTACAGTTTCCAGTAACAATTACGCATAACTGGTGAGCAAGAATTGTTCACCTCATGCCTTCATGATATTTCAGCAATGTCCCATGGGTGTGCATGGTTGCAGTGGAGATAAAACACAAGAACTTCTGCGATCTGAAAGCTGAGCTACAAGATGGCAGGTCGGTTGCTCAAAGCTGTAACAGGGCTCTTTGTGGTCCAACACTAGAGAGAAAGAAGATTCACACATTCCCATGACTTTTCTAAAATAACAGTCTGTTGTGAGCTGGAAGTTTATTTAGCTAATCCCTGTCTATTCATAGTATACATTTTGTCCACACAATTGATGATATATATTCTTAAGGATTCTTTACCTCTTAGTGGCTTTGCAGGATGTCTTACTTCAAAAATTTTGTCCTCTTTTATTCTCTTCTTGTTAAAGGCAGAGTTGAAAACGAGTAAACCCAATCATTTTCTGGTTGTGACTAAACTTAATCCCTCCTATCCAATCTTTTATGTTTCTCTTCCCCTAATACTTCGACCATGGGACTATTTGCCATGAAAACATGTGCTCCAGGATGAGCAGTCTCAGTGTATAATGCTCATACACACCAGTTGTTTACAGCTACATTAAGCTTTGGTACTTTGCATGGTGCGACCATCAGACTAGAAAAAGAGCCTCACAAAGTTTCCAAAAGCAATCATAAAAATATTAGGGTTGGAAGGGCCCTCGGGAGGTCATCCTAGTCCAACCCCCTACTCAAAGCAGCCCCAATTCTAGAGTTTTACCCTAGTTCCCCAAATGGTCCCCTCAAGGATTGAGCTCACAACCGTTGGGTTATTGGCCAACGCTCAAACCCACTACTATCCCTCCTCTTCTGATATGGAAGGGGCATACTAAATGGCGAGTGATTCACACATGATTCACTTTCCCCACGCTGAGTAATCTAAATCAGTACTTCACAAACTTCTAGGAGAGATTAATGTGTTAACTGATTCCCGTTTTACATCAGCAATAGTTCATTTGTAATAATTATGCACATTCTCAAAGTAACTAACAACCATGAGATGCTGATCAGTGCATGTAAGAAGAAATTTGTTGACAAGATGAAAATGGGAGACTAAAGATTAGGAGGAGGTCAGCAAATTGAAGACACTTCATTCAAGTCTTTGATTCTGCTCTAAGATCAATCTTATATCTGAGATGCTTTTGCTGATCTCATTTTCACTGGGGGTAAGATGAGAATTTAACTCAGTGGACAATCAGTAGTTACTCCAGTGTTTTATAAACTATGTTGAACACTAATTAGGCGATTTTAGCCTTCACACCACAGAGGGAAGATTGCACCTGGAATTGTTTAGAGAGATTTCTGTGAGAAGCAGACTAATGCTCTTACTTTATGGGAACAAAACTAGCATTTTACACTCTGCCAAACTCTGCCAGGTGCTCTGATTGAGTCAATCCACCAGCTGCTTCTTCAGAGTCAGTTTCATGCTTCTAACTGCCTGAAACAATTCCTTCAGTCCTTTGGAATAATTGAGTATTGTTGGAGAAGCTACAGAGTGCGTATTGGGATGAAATTTGATGCATTCCTGAAAGCACAGAGACAAAATGGCAAATGAAGTTTAAGGAGACAAGTGGAACTCACTGAGGTGCCAAAGAATATATTGGGATAAAAACATGGCATGAGCGAATAAAACAAGGCTCAGATGAAGATTACCTCATGTGGAGAATCCCTGAGAGCCCCAGGCAGAAGGTGCTCTGATGAACGAGAATGAGAAGAAATCCATGTGAGATTGCCATGCAATGCTGTTGAAACTCTATAGTTGCCCCAACTGAGCAACAGCTAAAGCCCTCACAACGCCACATGACATCAAGAAAAGTGAAAGCAGATGATACACCGCTCTCTGAAGCAACGGCAGTTGGCCTGATAGCCCCGACTGGAAGGAATCAAAAGAACTCTCTGGCCCCTCGAAATCTGAAATGAGCAATTGTGAACAAATCCACAGAGACACAGCTGGGAGACGATGACAGCCTCTGCTGCTGAAAAGGCGGACTAGTTTTTTACACCAGATTCCTTGAGGCCAGAAGGAGCCAGCATGGCGATGACTGAATGAGCCTGGACGGAGGATACCGG
>NC_133769.1:116063577-116073731 GCF_003597395.2 Chelonoidis abingdonii
CGATTTAGTAAAATCGATTTTAGGGTTACTCCTGTGGTTTTGATGGAGTACAGAAATCGATTTAAAGAGCCCTTTAAATCGATTTACAGGGCGGTGTACTGTGGACGGGTGCAGCGTTAAATCGATTTAACGCTGTTTAAATCGATTTAACGGCATAGTGCAGACCAGGCCAAAGTAGCCAGCAGGTGATTAGAAGCCTTTGATGCTACCGGGAGGGCTGCAGGGGCAGTTCCTGATGGAGTGTGGCCTGTGAGGCAGTCAAAGGGATGGCAGTGATGTGAGATCGGGAGTGACTGTGCTGTGAATAGTTGGGGGCTGCAGTGGGGCTATTGAGGGCTTTGGGAGAGTTGGAGAGCCCAGGCTGATTAAAAGGTGAGGTGGAACTGCAGGGACCAGGCTGCGAGGGGATCCCAGAGACACCTAAGGCATTATGGTGACCAAGAAGACAGTATTGCTGTCAGGGCTAGGGTGACTGGAAGCAGGAGTGTTGGGGGAGATTGAGCAGCTGTGCTATGGGATGTGTATGAAAACTCTGGGCAGGGGGTGGCTGGAAGACTCAAGTCTGGGATGTTAACCTCTCTAACCACCTGCACTGTCAGGAAGCGAGTCCTGGGACTCACAGACGGTATTCACAATCTGGGCACTGTGCGCTGGGAGCTGGCTCTCTGCCTCCTGTTCGCCTGGGTCATCTGCTACTTCTGCATCTGGAAAGGAGTCAAGTCCACAGGCAAAGTAAGAGCAAACTCTGCGTCCTTAGTCCCTAAACCTCCTCCTAGCTGCCATTATATCTCTTTTCCACCTTCTTAGCCTTCTCCATGATACAGAGAGAGAAGAAGAAAGGAGGCAGAGAATACACAAGACATAGGGCTCGGATTGGCATGGGTGGGTGCAACTGCATTGAAGTCACAGCTGCTTACGCTGGGTCTGAATTTAGTCCATTATGAGAAGAGCAAAGAAAGTCAATCAGAGGGGAGACAAGGGAAAGATCTTAGAAGAAATAGTGAAGTCCTAGACCAGCTTGGTCCACTGTAATGGGGAAACCTTGTGAAAGATGCTGCTTCACCATTAGCAACACACAATCATCCAGTTGCTGATGCACAGTCCCCACATGATCTGGTGGCTTTTGCAACATTGGCCTGTTTTAGTGTCAAATCTCCAGTCACCAATAATAATTAAACACCAGAGCTGAGTGAATATCCCACTAGAAATAATCTCCTTAGGGGGTTCATCGCGGTTACCTCCCACTTCCTCATTATTTGTAATTGCTCAGTTTGGTGGTTTTCTGTCTTTTTCTTTAACCCAATGGATTGCCCAGAAACAGGGCACTGCTGTGAGCATTCCACACTCAATACTGAAAATGTGAGCTGGGCTGGCTGGTTGTGATTGTATAAGTCACATGTTACTGTTTCTATTCCTGGATTGGCTGAGCATAACCTATTTCACACAGGAGGCTTAAAGAAGCCACTCTGGCTTCAATGGTGCAGGGCTGGAGTATAACCCCCCCTCCCCCCCCCCAAGCAACAGCGGGGGTGGGTTATACAACTCAGTGTTAGTCTTGCACATTTCTAGAGGACCTGTGACAATTGCTGAGGGGTGAGTGGCCACTTTCTTCAATCCCCTTCTTCCAAAAAAGATGTTTCCCACGCTTTGCTCTCTCTCCATCCATGAAGCTCCCATCACTCTGTAGTTAACAGGAAGTCAACTCTTGACTGAAAGTTAATTTTTAATATTCAATACTTAAAGGCCCGGTACCACATACCAGAGCTGCCAGAATAATTCATATGAAAAGTCTGAATGAGTACTTTTTAAAACCAGTTCACTTTGGCCACATTTCTGTTCCTTTTGTGTTCACTTTCCTCGTACTTCGAATAAATCTGGTTTACTAGCATAAATGTTCACAGAAGGTGAATTTCAGAGACAAATCTCAGTGCCAGAAGTGCTTGTGTTCTCCTCCAATCAGGGAACAGAAACAGCACCATCTGACTTATTTGACCAATCACAATGCATTTCATTTCCCACACAAAAGAGAGGACAGGAGAGCTTTACAAAAACTGTGGTCAAGGCTTTCAAAAATACATCAAGGTTTTGGGAGCTCTCAGATTCAAGTTGAGATGCTTTAAAGAGGCTGAATTTTTCAGTGTGTTGAGCAATCGCTCTTTGAAAATCAGGCCTCTGCCGGGTGTCTCAAATTGCTACCATGCCTCGCTCAAATTCACTGCTCACTTTTGGAAATCTTGGTCATGAACAGAAATATTTTCATGACCTTTAATTAGAATTCAGTGAAAGCAGAGGCTTTGGGGATTTAAAGACTCAGTTGTTATTAATAATAGAGTTAGAAGATTTGCTTTGGATATATAATCTATAGGGTGACAACATTCCCTTTTTATCCTTCTCTCTGCTTCCAGGTTGTTTACTTCACTGCCACATTTCCCTATTTGATGCTTTTTGTGTTGCTGATTCAAGGGGTCACCCTGCCTGGTGCTGCTGAGGGGATCACGTTCTACCTGAAGCCAGACATTTCCAGGCTTACAGACCTACAAGTGAGTGAATACAGCCTGATACTGTGAGATGTGGAGAGACTCCAACAAAATGGTGACGGGGAAAGCAGGGTTCAGCACCTTGCAGGATCAGGCCTTAACTGACTGTTATCTAGATCAGGTTGGACTTCCCTCCCCTAAGAAACCGACAAAATACTGAGGCTTCTTTAAAAGGGTTGATGGGGGAGTCTCAGCCCAACACAAATATAGCCTTTTTGTCAGCGTATGTTAAACATATGGATGTGTTAGGTCATTGCCATTTAGGGGCTTGGCAAATGCAGAAGCATCTATTAAATATTCAGTGTATGACAGATGGTTTTGTTGAGCCTTAAGTGAAATGATGATGAACAAAAGGAGAAAAAGCCTCTCTCTTCATGCTCTCTGGCCCAGCTTGAGCTTTTCTTGGAAGAGGCTGGATCTTCCTCAGGGAGACGAGCTTCCTAGTATAAGACAAACTGCAGTAGGTGTGTAGGTAACTATTGGAGCTACAAATGGCCAGTTTTTATAAACAGGAGCCCCTTTATTGTGAGATTCGGCATTTCTGGCATTTGCTGGGAAAGCAGCACCTTCTTACAGAATTGTGCTCCAGAATCTCAGCTTTAATTTTAAAAAACGTTGTTTCTAGCCCTCATCCATATGGGGTGGGAGGGCTTGAAACTGTGTAACTTGCATTCAGTGTTAGTTCCCTGAGTTTGCAGATCTCTAAACTATTGTTCCATGCATCCCAATGCTGTGTTAATTCTGAGACCTAACGGAGAGTATTTAAACGTTAATTATTTCACTGCTGATTATTGTAGCAGAAGCAATCAGCAATCAGCTAATGTGCTTTTCCCACAGTCTCAAACTGTCTCCCACATCTTCCTGGATGGCAAAAGGCCCAACTGCTCCCTGCCCAGCTGCTAACACCTCCAGCTTCCCCTGATGACTTTCAGATACAGTTATGTTTTGTCAACACAAAAATCGGGGATATGTTGAAAACATGGAGATAGCTTAAGTTAAATGGAATTTTAGTATGAAAATAAACAACACTGGCTGAGTGTTTTATTTGTGTTCAGTTAATTCACTAAAAACCTCCATTTTCTAATCTAAATGAAGTTGATATGAAATTTCTGGTCTGCCACCTGGGAGAGCTGCAGGAGCCAGACACTTTGCTGCAGAATTTGAGTCCAGTTTGCTGTGGAGAAGTTTGAACCTTGATTATAATGGGGGGGGGAGAAGAGAAGCAGGGGTGAATCTGGGTGAATCTGTAGGTCTGGATCCATGAGGGATCTCAGTTAATTCAAACAGCAGTGGCTGGCTGCATGTATTTGAAGGCCTGCCAATTTGCAGCCACTTGGAAGCCTGCTGGGTACCGTTTAGGGGACAGCAAGGATAGTGGACAAGGTGTTCCTTCCTGGCTGTTAACTTGCTACTAATATCCCTCCCTGTCTGTGTGGAAGATTCTGAGCACTGCAGCCCATCTTTTGTGGCTCTGTATACTAGCATACTAGCATAACATTGTGTGAGAGAAAGTGCTATCAATACAGTGGAGGAGGAGCCAGCGGCTGAAGGCTGAAATAAACAACAAACTCTGCTGCTCTCGATGAGTGCGGGGATGAGTTAATGAAAACCATGGTGGTGATGAGATACTATGAACCCAACATCTCCTGGCTGCTCCCGTTGTCCTGATCTTCCTCCATCCTCATGTGTAGGGAATACGAGGCTGTGTGGTGTCATATAGAGGTTTTATTGGCACTTGTTTAGGATGGCGTTGTGAGATACTCATGGTTTTTTCACTACCAAGTGGCTACGTGATCTCCAACCTGTGCTGGTACAGTCTTTATACCATGCCGGATCCCCATGCACCCTCCTTTTTCATGGGGGACTGGAGTGAAGATTCCACCAAGTTGGGACAATCAATCCAGAGACGTGTCACACCCTGTATGGATTCTTCCCTTCTCTGCCTGATGTGGATTTCTCCATGTCTGACAAGCTGCTGCCCCAAAGTGTGTGTACCCTGACAGGACTTTACCATTTATTTCCTTAGCCATGGTTGGAAATCACCTAGGGCGCCAGGATTTTCAGGGGGTGGCATTTTGCCGGGGGTGGGGGGGAGGGCGCAGCAGGCGGCTCCAGTGGACCTGCCACAGTCATGCCTGCGGAGGGTCCGTAGCTCTGCGGCTATGGTGGAGCTGCCGCAGGCATGCCTGCGGACAGTCCGCTGGTCCCATGCGGCTCCGGTGGACCTCCCACAGGCACACCTGCGGCAGCTCCACCGGAGCCACGGACCAACAGACCTTCCGCAGAAATGGCTGCGGCAGCTCCACCGGAGCCACGGGAGCGGCCTGCGGAGCGGCAAAATGGCCGTGCGCCTAGGGCGTGAGAAACCCTGGCGCTGGTTCTGGGTGTGTCCATTTCAGAAGTGGCTGAGTCAGGTAGGTGCTTTCTAAATGTGGCAGGGCCAAAAGGAAAACTTAAAGCATGGGTGGACTTTTTAGGAACTGACACCTTTGAATATGAAGCCAGCCCATGAGGTTAGCAGTGCTGCTACCTTGAACCATTCCTACATCCTCTGTAATTGCTCGTGTTCCCAGTCCAGTTGCCCAGAACAGCCTCTGCCTATTCTGTGGACTCAGAGGCCCTGTCGTCCAGAACCTGCTATCAGGATTCTCTGCTATCCTGATGCACTTAGTGCCACTGTCCAGAAGCAGACCTGCATTCCTCCTTGTTTTGAAATCCCTGATTCTTCTTTCCAAAACCAGCCATTCAGCTCATGTCAGCAGTTGTTATCCTGTGTGTCAGTGACCATTGCACGATACATTCTGGGGAAGCAAGGTCTGGACAGGCTAAGTTTTTTAAACGGCACATCAAACTTGTCTCTGAGTTACTGGGTCGTGTTGTTGGGGAAACCTCATCCTTACTCAGCTCTCTGATTGGCAGGTCCTGGTCTAGCATTCACTGCATATCCAAAGGCTGTAACGATGATGCCTGTGTCTCAGCTCTGGTCCTGCCTATTCTTCCTTATGCTGATCTTCCTGGAACTGGACAGCCAGGTACAGTAAATAACCCTCCTCTTTCCCTCAAACTCCAAGGTGTCTGTCACATGTTTGAGAGCCTCATGTAGATCATAACTCGTGGGTGGGAACAGGGGCGGCTCTAGGTACCAGCAAAACAAGTAGGTGCTTGAGGAGGCAAATTACCAGGGGCAGCATAACACTGGGGCCCCAGCTCCGACCTGAAGCAGTGTCCTGGGCTGGATCCTGACCGCCCTGTTGTTCTCTCACTGGGTGCCACCGGGGCTGTGTGGTGGGGCAGAGGGAGCCGGCTCAGGGGGGACCGTGTCCCTGCCGCTTTCCTACGGGCAGTGGCCAGTCCCCCCTCAGGCAGGAGCCGGTAGTGCAGCCCTGCCCCGCGGAGCACGGGGTGGCGGCAGAACATGGCGGCCGGGCGAGCCGCTCCTCCAGCACCAGCTGCGGGCTCCTCCTAGGCTTGTCCCCGCCTCCGCCTCCACCTCCGCCTCCGCCTCCTCCTCCCTGCACCGCCTCCTGCCCAGGGAGGGGAGAGAGTGGCAGTCCGGGCTGAGCCAAGCTCGTGCCGCTGCTCAGGCCGAGCCCACAGCCGGCTTGTGGGGGTCCCAGGAAGCGGGAGGCACAGGCATGCTGCCCTGCGATCACCAGCCACTGGCTGCTCTGACCCAGGCCCCATCAGCTGAACCCCGCAGCCGCCTCAGCTCGCTCCTCGTGAGAGCTTCGGGCCGTGTCCCCCGGCCAGCTGGCTCTGTTCCCAGCCATGCTGCAGGATGACCGCCCAGGACTCTGGAGTGTTGCTGAGCCTGGCCCAAGCCAGGCTTCCCGGGGTCCGCTGCCCCTCCAGCCACAGGGGCCCTAGGCCAGTGTGGAAGCCAGGCTGCAGCTCTGCTCAGAGCCTCCTCCCCTCCGCGTGCTGCATAGCAAGACATGGGACCGTGGGCATGGCTGCTACAGCCATTTCAGACTGGGATTGGCTCCAGGGGAGCAGACATGATTGTGCCCTGGCTGGAGGGACCGGGCAGCCCACACCCCCACCCCCAAACGCCTGCTGCTTGCTCCTGCTGGCACGGGGCTATGATGCCCAGGTCCGGAGGGCAGCGCCAAGCCCCCGGGTGTGCTCGAGGGGAAGGAGAGACAGAAGGCAGAGCTGTTCGGTGTCTCCCACGCAGCTCCAGGCCCCTCTGGGGCTACTCGGCAGTGACAGCCAGGCTGCATAGCCCGCCAGTAGCGTGACTTGGTCCGACCCGCAGGGAGCACACAGGGTTGGCGCTGACGTCCTGCCTAT
Source organism: Chelonoidis abingdonii (assembly GCF_003597395.2). Classification (NCBI taxonomy): domain Eukaryota; kingdom Metazoa; phylum Chordata; order Testudines; family Testudinidae; genus Chelonoidis; species Chelonoidis abingdonii. The sequence goes on from NC_133769.1 coordinate 116,070,408, forward strand.
GCCAAGGCCTCTGACACAGGGGCAGCCCTAGCTCTGCCCAGGCAAACACAACCAAGCTCACTCCATGGCCGGCCCAGTGAGTAAATGAGTACACTAGTAGGAAATTGTTTTATTTCACTAACTACAAATTCTCTGTTTTCATCTTTTTTTAAATTTTAAACCATCAAAAACAAAACAAAAAAAACATTGCAAAGTGCAAATGTGTAAAAGCCAAAAAAGGGTGGGGAGGAGGGCAGCCAATTTTTTTTTTTTTTTTTCTTGAGGTGGCAAAGAAGCTAGAGCTGGCCCTGGGTGGGAAATGGTGATGTGTCTCGCGGCCATCTGGAACACCTGTCACACATCCATGTTACTACTTCAGAATGATAATACTTAGAGCTGGCCAGTACATCCCAGCAGCCAGCTGGTGTTAGATGTTACTCCTTAACAGGGACCTGAAACACCTGTACCTTCCAACATAAGTCTCTGACAATCCAGTGACAATCAGCAGCCGCACTTCTTTGGCCTTCCCACCAAGTCAGACCTTAGGGGCTAGCAGTCATCCCTCATGAACCAGGCACTTTACTACACATTTTCTGTCAATCTCCTCTAAGTTCACTAGGACTTCCTTTGTATTGTGACAAGCCCTATCTGTAACTGTAGTTTGATGGCAGCTCTGACTGTACTACGAGTGTTCTTGATTCCAGGTGTGACTTGTGACCCTCACTGTCTCCTGGCTCTAGAGTAACTGCTTCCTGGCAGTAACTTCTTTTATACCACAGTGGTTCCTTGTGACACACAATTTATTTCTTGATAATCCTTTGCAGTGAGGTCAGGGCTGGCTTTACAAAGTGCGGGGCCCAATTTGAACAGTTTCGACGGGGCCCCAGCCGGGGAGACAAAAAAAAACCATGTAAGAAACAAGCATGTGGGGCTTGTACTCACTGGGCAGTGCTCCGAGTCTTTGGCAGCACTTCGGCAGCTGGTCCTTCACTCGCTCGAGATCTTCGGCGGCACTGAAGGACCTGCCGGCGAAGACCCAGAACAAACGAAGGACCCACCGCTGAAGTGCTGCCGAAGACCCGGAGCGCTGCTAGGTGAGTAAAAATTAAAAAGGCGCCTCTAGCCAGGGAAGAGATTCTCACTAGGCGCAGGGCCCTCTTAGGCGCGGGACCTGATTCGGGGGAATTTGTGGAATTGGCCTAAAGCCGGCCCTGGGTGAGGTGCAATTCCCTTATTGTCTCCATGTTCCTTGTGTCATTTCTGTTGTACCTGAACATCCTCCCTACTCTAGGTGCAAGGCTTGTGATAATCTCACTCAGTTCCAGATGTGGTTCCAGTCACTCCTCCAGGGCGCTCAATTCCTGATGTTGCACCAGTGGTAACTCCACTTCCTTTGGGACTTGGATGGAGCTACACCTCCCTGGTTCCAGGCAGTTCATGATTGAGGTGTAGGAAAAAGAGGAGAGGGACTGAGTGGAAGAATGGACTTGGGAAAGAGGATGGGTAGGGAAAGAGAGACATTAGGTCCTTGGTTTCTTGACATGAATTCTTCTGCAGTTTGTCTGTGTTGAGAGCATGGTGACGGCCATTGTCGACATGTACCCAAAAGTTCTCCAGAGGAAAGGGCACCGGGAGCTGCTGATCCTGGCCATTGCAGGCATATGCTACCTGCTTGGGCTGATGCTAGTCACTGAGATAAGAAGGGAAGTACATGGTGGAGGAGAGGCATATGGACTTGTTTGGAGCAGTATTATCTGCAGCAAGTTTATATTTCACACTGTTAGTTATTCTCTGTCTCTTTAGCTTAGTTTATTAGCTGCTGCATATCAGAACCAGTAGTAGTTCTTTCTTATATAGTGCCAGGTGAGATGCTGTCATACTGTATAGCTGAGCCTTCCTCTGGGGTATGTCTCAGAGAGAACCTAGCACAGGAGTCAGCAGCCTTTCAGAAGTGCTGTGTCGAGTCTTCATTTATTCACTCTAAGTTAAGGTTTTGCATGCCAGTGATACAATTTAACGTATTTAGAAGGTCTCTGTCTATAATATGTAGCTAAACTATTGTTGTATGTAAAGTAAATAAGGTTTTTAAAATGTTTTAAGAAGCTTCATTTAAAATTAAATTAAAATGCAGAGCACCCCATACCAGTGGCCGGGATCCAGGCCGTGTGAGTGCCACTGAAAATCAGCTCTCGTGCTGCCTTTGGCACACGTGCCGTAGGTTGCCTACCCCTGAACCTAGCACCACGGAAGGGCCACTTGAAAGGAACTTTCTGTCCAAACTCCAGTCCTGATGGCTCTCAGGTCAAAAGTAGAGGAGTTACATGTGAGATGCGAATGCTGCCAGTCTTTGCAATGGTGAAGGCCTTCCAAGGGAAGGCACAGTTGGCTGGCTGTCATCCATGGAAAGCAGGTCTGGGGGTATGAAGGCTGTTGATAGCAGGTCCTAGACTAAGTTAGACCAGTGCCTCTCAACTTTTCCAGACTACTGCACCCTTTTCAGGAGTCTGATTTATGTTGCGTACCCCCAAGTTTCACCTCACTTAAAAACAACTTGCTTACAAAATCAGACATAAAACTACACAAGTGTCGCAGCATGCTGTTACTGAAAAAATGGCTTATATTCTTATTTTTACCATATAATTATAAAATAAATTAATTGGAATATAAATATTATACTTACATTTCAGTGTATAGTATATAGAGCAATATAAACAAGTAATTGTCTGATGAAATTTTAATTTGTACTGACTTCGCTAGTGCTTTTTATGTAGCCTGTTGTAAAACTACGCAAATATCGAGGTGAGTTGATGTACCTCCTGGAAAACGTCGGAGTATCCCAGAGGTACATGTACCCCTGATTGAGAACAACTGATTTAGAGGAAAGAAGTCATTGATAGCTGCTCCCCACACTCTGGAGACAGCAGGATCTTGCTATCTGACACAACCCTTAATCTCTCTTAGTTGGCATTCCTGCAATCATCTGAAAAGTCAGAGGTCCTTGCTCTGATTTTACTTGGGAGAATTCCCATAGAAGGCAATAGGAGCTTTGCCTGAGTAAGAACTGGGTGAAAACTGCATCAGGACTTCAGAACCTATCGAACGTCCCTGGGGCTTTTACACATTGCCCATCACTGCGGGATAATCTAAACACTGCACAAAATTGGCTCAGTGTTTGATGGGATTAACAGGAAAGCTTTTCTTCTTCTTCGAGTGATTGCTCATATCCATTCCAGTTAGGTGTGCGCGCGCCGCGTGCACGTTCGTCGGAGAAACTTTTATCCTAGCAACACTCAGTGGGCTGGCAGGTCGCCCCCTGGAGTGGCGCCGGTATGGCGCCTGATATAT
>NC_133769.1:116075513-116113693 GCF_003597395.2 Chelonoidis abingdonii
TAGCCTGTTGTAAAACTAGACAAATATCAAGATGAGTTGATGTACCTCCTGGAAAACCTCAGAGAATCCCCAAGGTATGTGTACCCCTGGTTGAGAACCACTGATTTAGAGGAAAAAAGTTATTGATAGCTGCTCCCCACACTCTGGAGACAGAAGGATCTTGCTATATGATACAACCCTTAACCTCTCTTAGTTGGCATTCCTGCAGTCATCTGAAAAGTCAGAAATCCTTGCTGAGATTTTACTTGGGAGAATTCCTGCAGAAGGCAATAGAAGTTTTGCCTGAGTAAGGACTGGGTGAAAACTGCATCAGGACTTCAGGACCTATCTAACTTCCCTGGGGCTTTTACATATTGCCCATCACTGTGGGATAATCTAAAGATTGCACGAAGCCGGCTCAATGTTTGGTGGGATTAACAGGAAAGCTTTTCTTCTGTCTCAGGGCCATTCAAGAGGTTGAATAATTTTCCAGTGTATCTGCTCCACCTTTTCTTTTCTTGGAAGTGCTATTTTCTTGTCAAGACAAGTTGTGAGAACACAAGAGAGAGTCAGATTGTACAAATAGCTCTCCTGAGAGTAGAACAAATGCTCAATCCATTGTACTACTGTCATTGCACAACAGAGAGCCAAAGGCCGTTGCACCCATAGGGCTTCCAACTATGCTTGGGACCCTTCCAATATCTAAAGATGGGCTTGAACTAGAAAGCCAGCATCTAAACATACTGAACTTCAGGGTAGTTCACACCTGGATCCAAACTTTACGGTTTGTGCCCAAAGCTCAACATAGCCAGGGACCACATTCAGAAACTGTGCTAGAAACTTGCCAGAGAGAATGGTCTATAGCAGCTTTTAAAAAAACCCAACCCCCTGGTCTCTGTGGACACTGAAATCATGCTATGAAATGAATGTGAAACATCATCCTGGCCCCATGCCTGATGATCATTTTAGTGCAAGGTGGTACCTACTATAATTTCCTAGTGTGGACAGGCCTAGAGAGAGATCCCTCCTCCTATGCCCCTTTGCTCTGTGTGCAGTTCCCCCCTCCCTCAGCCTTGTTGTTGTATTTGTCCAAATTCTAGCTGAGCCATTTTCTCTTGCACATACCCTTTTGCTGAGCCCTCCACATCTCCCCTTTCTCTGCCTGACACAGGGTGGAATGTACGTCTTCCAGCTGTTTGATTATTATGCTGCCAGTGGTACATGCCTACTGTTTGTGGCCATTTTTGAAGCCATCTGTGTTGGCTGGGTGTATGGTAAGTGGAACACAAGGGCCCAGGCTGCTATGGGAGGGATGGGAATAGCCGTGTCAGCCCCAGGGAAAAGCAGGAGTACCTATGCTTCTGATTTAATCTGTTCACCCACGGGATTCCTCGGTCCCCATACACTGTGTAGGAATGATTCTTATCTTTGCTTTGAAAGGGATTTTCCCAGGAACAGAAGTGAATTCAGTGTTCCTGCTCATTCAGGCAGAGGTTCTATCTGTGCTGTTCTGCCAGTGGACCTATAGCCCTTTCTGGCTGACACAGACTATGCTCATTTAGAGCAGAAGAGGATTGTCCACGTTGGAGAGGCACTGGCTGGTGTTTTATGGGTGACCTGTCATGTGATCTCCCTCTGTCTTTCTGTTAATTTAATCCTGACAATTTATTTAATCTGAAATTCCATATACATACACACTGTGAATTAGCATGCATAACACTCATTTGCATAGTGTCTGGCCACAGTTACTAATGAAATTAAAGGTCTGATTTAGTGTCCAGTGAAATCAATAGCAAAACTGCCAAAGACTTCAAGAGGAGCAAGGTTGGACCCCAAAAGCTTGTGCCTGCTCCCTCTGTGTGTGCATGTGTCTTTGTGAGAGAGATTTACACAAATGCAAAAAACAGAGCATGAATTCATTGCAGGACCACCCAAAATACTGCCTTAGGGCATCACTTCATCTTGTATTTGCTCTGGTTATCTAAAACAGTCCTCATGGTTTCAATCTCAGCTCTGATGCAGTGAGAGGACAGTATGTGAGCACTCTTCTGGAGCAATTAATCCTGGTGTGTACACTGTTGTTTGGAGAATGCTCCCTGCAGCATGTTATTGTGGCATCAGCCTTCAAATCCAGAGCGCCGAAAATGTATCAACTTATCCTACACTTGGTTTTCAGAGCTGGGAAAAAATTACGTTAGTGCTTCCCCTTTGGCAAATGTCATCAGTGGGTTTTGACGCAGCCTGGTCTGTTTACAGGACTAAAGCTGTGCACCGGAAATATGAAATCCTTGTAACAATGTCTTGCTGACAGGCAGTATGAAGCTACCTAGTGGTGGATGGCATCATAATTGCTGGCAATAGCAGGGCTAGCTCTAATTTTTTTGCCGCTCCAAGCAAAAAAAAAAAAAAGCAACGCTCCGCCGTAACAACCCCCCCAACTGCCGTGCTGCCCCACCGAAACAACTCTCCCCGAGCGCCGCCCCGCCCCGCCAAAACAACCCATCCCAAGCACTGCCCCTCCGCGCTGTAACAACCCCCCCCAGCGCTGCCCTGCCGAAACAACCCCCCCGAGCGCCGCCCCGCCCAAACAGAGTGTTGTGATGTGATGAGAATGGAAGGAGCTGTGTAAGAGAAAGCTCTCTCGGCAATATCATTTTGAGACCATGAAAGGATACGGAAAAGGCCAGTGTAGATGAATGGAGGGATTTGGAAGAGAGTGCAGAGAGAAACCAGAATTGTGCATTTGAGCATTCAGTTGGAAACAAGTCCATGGAGAGTTTTAAAAAGAGGAACATTTTGGACTGGATGCTGGAGAAAATGGGGAAGCAGCAGAGTCATTTGAAGCTGTGGCTGAAGTGATGTGTTGAGGCTTTGTGGAACAAAGGTACCTTAATTTGGTAGCTGCCAGTTTATGGGAGCCCAAATCCTGAAGCCTTACTCAGGCAAAACTCCCAGTGACTTCACTGGAAGATTTGCCTGTATAAAGAAGTTATGGGTCCAAGGTCAATAGGTGATACACAAAACAGTGGTCAGGATCGCCCTCCTCACAGGATGGGGGTCAGAGGATGACATCTCAGTGAGGACCTCCTTGGCTAAGTCTTTCCCATGATCATTCGGTCTGGGTGGCCTGGCATTTGCCTACTGCAGAATGACCGCAGTGGCCGTTGCTACACTGGAAGGTTCTCATGAATTTTGCTCAGCTCCCAGGGACCAACAAGCACCTTGGCCTTCCTGGAGCGGGCCAGATGTGCAGTTCTATGTGCAACCGGTATGCATGACTATGATGATGTAAGGCAACCTAATGCTGACTTAACGAGCTAGTGGAGGATTCCCCCAGTGTGGCACAGAACTGTCATAGCAGTATCTATCTTCTACCTCTCCCATTCCCGTGGTGCAGAGAGTGTCGATGGAAAAGGGAGTTTGACTGAGGCAACTCCATACTCTGTCAATCTCTGGCTCTCAGAAAGGCCCCTTCTGAGACTCAAGAGCTTGGCTTGTTTAGCCTAACAAAAGAAGATTGAAGGGGATATGATTGCGCTTTATAAATATCAGAGGGATAAATATTAGCAGGGGGAGGAATTATTTAAGCCAGGGCTACCCAGATAACTCTTTACAAGTGTTATTACCTAACCCTGCCCTGGGCTAGGCAATCTCACCAGTGTCAGTACGGGCAGGACATATGACTTGCTCCCAGTCTATATGTAAGCAGAGTCAGGATGAGCGCTACCCTGACATCTGGTGGTTAATTGAAGGGAGTGTGGAAAGAATTTCAAGAATTTCAGTGTGGAAAGTTTTGCATTGGCATCTACCCCCCGACTTAGCATAAGCCCACAGCAGACTGGGATTGTTATTTTAACAGCTCTGGGATCCCAATTTCTTTGTTATTGGGGCAGGAGGAAAAAAAAAGTTTGTCACCCTGACTGTGTGAATGGGAGCTGTGGGAGTGCTTTGTGACAGAAGTGACTCAACCTCAGTTGGTGGTACTTGCTAAACATGGGACATGGGTTCAAAACCCCATGAATTGAGAGAGGTTGGGGATTGGAGTGTGTACTTGATGGTATGGGCCCCTTTGAGGGCCTGGAACACTAATTGCATGTCTTTCTTTTTCTCCGACTGTTAAAGAGTAGAGCTAATTTTGATTCTATTAGGAGTCTGTCTAGAGACTGCTGAGCTGAATTCATGTTGGCCAATGGTGCACCAGCACCAGGGCTCCCCTACTAAGAGCTGAAGAATCACTGAGTGCTGTGTTAACTAGTGGGGGAGTCTGAAGACCTATCGTTAAGCAGCTGGCAGAGCAGAGCAGTTGGAGCGTGCTCATGGAGCAGTGACCCATGGAGTGAGTGAGTGGACGTTTAAAGTTTGCAGGGCAGCTGGAGCGAGCAGCACAGCTGGTGTAGTAGAGCTGGTTGTGGTGAAGGCTGCAGCAGAACTTGGTGGAGAGGCGGGGCAGTTGGCCCTGGCACACGTAAGGTGCCCCTTAACACCCTGTGTGGACTTCCCCCCCCCATTTCCACCCAGGCTGGGGGGGTAAACTCTGCAGAATAAACTCTTGAATTCTGGGGTGGCACTGACCAGAGACTTTTGGGTTGTTGGACTTTGGGGTGATTGAACTTAAGCCCTAAGGGGAAAAGGACATTGCCAACCATACTTGGAGGTGGGATTTTTGTTTATGGTTTGTGTTATAATAATTTCCACTGGAGATCAGCTGCCTCCAGGATCAGGGGGAGTGAAGGTGCAATAAAACATCTTCCTGAGTTGTGCCAGTGCAAGTTCTGGATCAGACAGTGGCTCTTTACCACTGATCTCCCCCTTACTCCTTATCAGTGTCTCCCCTGGCCAGGGCTGCCCCAGATAACTCTTCACAAGGTGTATTACCTAACCCTGCCCTGGCCTAGGCAATCTCACCAGGGTCAGTATGGGCAGGACATATGACTTGCTCCCAGTCTATACAAAGCTGCCTTTTCCCTGCCCAGTCCCCTCTTCTTCCATCACAGGGATCCTGAACCTGTGGAGAGCCTTATGCAAGGTTGTAAGATGTCTGTGTGTGGGGGAAGGGAGGGGGAAATGGGGCCATGGAGGTGGCCACTCCCTATTCCAAGGCCCACACACACACTGGGTTACTTCCTTGTGTAGACCTGGGGAAGCACAATCTCTCCCCATTTGTCCCAGGTTGAATGACAGCTCAGGCTGATGGAAACGTAAATGAATTGGGGAGGATGGAATGTAACTCTGGGGAGCCGGGGGGAGTTATTCAGATCTCGCTCCATGAGATGAGTGGAGAGGAGAACCCTGCAGTACTATTGCATCAGGGAAAAAACTGGGCTCACGACATCCTTTCCAGCTCCTTCACCTCCGGGAAGGTGAATCCGTGCCCATGAGGCTCTTATTTCGTGGCTAGGAACTCTAACTTAATTAGATGTGACAGGCTGTGTGGCAGTGCTGATTAGTGCCAAGCTCAGGTGCCTAATGAGTTGCAAGGCAAAGCCCCATTCAGAGGAAAGGGGGAGAAAAGCCTTGAGCGAATGGGGAAGGGAGGAAGGCAGAGAAGACAGTCAAGGAATGCAGCCTCTGGCCTGGAAACAGCACTGGCAGTCAGGAGACCTGCCTTCTAGTACTGACTACATCTGTGCTCTTAGGCAAGTGACTTGGCCTTACTGGCCCTCTCTGCACTGGGGAAAAGGTGCTTTTGTCAGCTGGACCAGCTTTATGCAGTTGGAAGGCCCTTAACACCTGGGCCTAGTCTACACTGATTTTGTAGCAGTATTGCTATTTTGGTTAGGGTTGTTGTTTTTAACTGGAATGGTTATACTGGTACAACTCTTAATGTGGATGCAGTTATATTGGTATAAAGGTGCCTTTTGTGGGTGTGCCTTAATCCCCTTCCCACACTGGAATAAGCTAGAGGGGTATAAGCACTTTTATACTAGTGGAACTGTTCTTAGCTTTTAGCTGTGGAATCTCCTGAGCCTAGTGGGGCATGAGGCAACCCATTTTCCCCACTGCTGTCTGTCCAGAGCAAGATGTTTGTAGTCTCCATGATGGCAACATCATTTTCAGTCATCCTGCAATAAGTCATTCACTGTCCTCCATACCTTCTTTTTCCCCAGGAAGAATCCAATTTAAGACATACCTTGTGCTTATGCCACTGGGTTACCTGATGGTATGGCCAAACCACCGTAGCTGTCTTTGTCTGATCACAAAGGTGCTGGTGGATTCTCCATCATTGACAATTTTTAATTCAAGATTGGATGTTTTTCTAAAATATAAATTCTATGGCCTGTGTTATACAGGAAGTCAGATTAGATGATCACAATAGTCTCTTCTGCCCTTGGCATCTATGAATCACTGAATCCTCAGTCCACTGACCCATGTGATGCAACACTTCCACATTGATTACATGATCTTTCTAGTGAGTTTCTTAAATTCTTTTTAAGCAATGCTTGTGGAATGCTTTCAGCATCCTCTTGTGTACTTCTGCCATCTGCCATGTTCCTGGGCGCACAATAGAACTGTACAATCTCATTTTTGTGTATAGATGTGTTTTACTCTTCCAGATGTTTGACACATGGGAAAATGATCCACTGGTTTTGCCAGTTCTTACCTTCACATCTTTAGTGAGATGGTCATTAGCAGATATTGTACTTCCAAAATAGATTGTCATTAATTCTTTTGTACTCTTCTCCATCAATCACACATCTGCCCATGTTGATAGCATTCTCTCCTATCTCCATGATTTTGGTCTTCAGTATACAGATACAAAGTTCCAATTTGGCTGCTTCTGCTTTTAGATTCATAAAGAGTCCTTTCATTCCATCCTGGTTGGTATCCAGCATGATTATATTGTCTGCAAAATCTAAGTCTTGCAACCTAGTTCTTGCCTAAACAATACCAGTGTTCTAGCCATTAGCTGTCAGTCTTATCATCACAAAATCTATGACAATACAGAAGCCAAGTAGAGAAAATATGCAACCTTGCCTTACACCAGTAACACTCTTAAACCGTTCTGTGTCTCTACTTTTGGTCCTGATGCAACCTCGTCATACAAAGCTTTTATCAAATTAACAGTCGTTGCTAGAATCTCATAGTGTCTCAAGATGTTCCAGAGGGCATCTCTGTGCATGCTATCAAATACTTCAGTAAAATCAAGGATGTTTAAAACTATATTCTTCTGGTATTCTAAGCCTCTCTCAGTGAGTCTTCTCAAGGTGAAAATGTGTTCTGAACATGACCTACCAGATTGAAATCCAGCCTGTTCTTCCCTGAATACTTTATCAATAGCAGTTTTCATCCCATTCAAAATGATAATACAAAACACTTTCCCAGGTACAGCTGGGAGTATCACCCTTCTCTAGTTATCACAAATAAACTGTTCTACCTTTTGAGGGATTTTGCAGATAACACCTCTTCTCCAATCTTTGGACAGGTGTCTCGTCTCCAGACTACTCCAACTGCCTGCACATGTAATTCACCATCATTTCCTCCCCAGCATTTAACATTTCAGCATTTGTTTTATCCTAGCCTGGTGCTTTAACACTCTTCAGCTGGTTTATAGCCTTAGTTCCTTCCTCCAAGGCAATTATTTGTAGTGGTATAGATAAGACCGCTATGTCTTCACATTTCTCAGTATGCGTTAATGGTTCTGGCTGGTTTAGCACAGCCTGGAAATGCACCATCCAATGGGCACTCTGTCCATCCTTTGTGGTTGAAATCATACAATCTTGAGCTTTTCTACACAATTCTACAAAGGTTAGAGCATTGTGATGTCAATTGTTTAGATACTAGAGAAAGCTTTTTAGAATCCTATGTGCCTCCACGGTGTCTCTTGCTTTATTTTCCATCCATTCTCTAAGATCTCCTCTGGCTAATTTTTTACCTTCCTTGTCTCTGTCCACATATTCTTGTTGCAGAATAGTTCTTTTACTGCTGTCTCATTCTTGTTGCTTTCTCTTCTTTAATTCTTTCCCTCTTCAATTAGCTTCCACGTATTTGGTTGGAGCCATTCTTCTTTCTTAGATAGTCTCATCCCACATGGTAGTCCTGGATGCATCCTCACTTGCCTCTTTGAAAAACTCCCATTGTTTTTCTGTCATCCATCTGTGTCTTTAACTCTTCAAATCTTTTGCTAAATTGCATCTTGAAATGTGCCTTCACTGTTGGATCTACTAACTTTCTAGTATTATTGGTTGTGTTTTTTTAGTTTTATTTTGATTGTCCCAATAACAAGATAGTGGTCACTTCTGATACTAGCACTTCTATACAGCCTGGTGTTCAACTGTGATCTTCTCTAGCACCTGCTAAAAGCAACATGATCAAGCTGTTTCTGGGTGAAGCCATCATTTCATCTCCACGTCAGTTTGTCTTTCCTTATGTGAAAATGAAGACTGCATAAGACACAGAATTATAAAAACATTTTCCATTGTCAGTCTGTTCTAATATGCCATTTCTGCCCATAATGTGCTCAGATCCAGTATTAGCATCACCAACCTGTGTATTTAGATCTCTCATAGAGATAACAATATCATATTTATTGATCTTGCCAAGGACGCTCTGTTTCTATGAAAGGTTGCAATCTTTGCCTTGTTCATCGCAATCATTTGTTAGGTACGTAACACTGAACAAGTGTGACTTTTGCTTGGTTTGTCATAAAACAAGTGGTCAATATTCTTGAATGTGCAGATACTCATTCCTTCAGTGCTGTAGTAGCTTCCTTGCTAGATTTAACCTTCCCAATGTTTATCATCTTCTCTTCAATCATGCCTTCCAATGATAATTAGATGGGTCCAGTCCACCTCATCTCAGTCAATCCAAGTATACTTGGGCCAGAGATTTTCATTTCTCTGATAACTTGTGTCAGTCTGCCTGTGCTCTGAAGTGATCTACCATTCCAACTCCCAATTCTTGACTTAGTTTTAGCTGTGAAAATACCCCATTTCAGATTAACAACTTCCTTGCGGATTTGATTCTCCAGCATCAGAATGTCAGATGGATTTGCTGGTTGATCAGTACTATTTTGTCTTACATCCAGCACATGATGGTTATCCACAGTTGATATTTGTATTTGCAAATCTGTGACAGATTCATCATGTCTCCGGGATGTTTCTGTAATGGAGAGCATTTTTGTGAGACCAGTGGACTGCCTTTAGTTTGGCTCCTGCCCGTTGACCTCTCTGTCTTCGATGACCCTACCAGGAGTTCTACACCTGCCAACATAACTCTCAGGGTACCTGGAGCACACAGGCATACACATCACATCAAGGTGCAGTCGCTGGGTAAACTATAGCTGGCCTCACACTGGAGGAGTGGTTATTGCATTAGTGAGACCGATATAATTAAAGTGGTAGAACTTGTGTGTAGACAAGACTTCAGCTACCTAGTCTACAACACAACCAGCTTACACAGCTGAAAGAGGTTAAACTGTCTGCTATTAAAAGCAGATGGGGACCTTTGTGACTTAACTTTCCCAGCTGTAAAATGGGAATGATACTTATCCACCTTTGGTAAGCGTTTTGAGATCTACAGCCAAAAAGTTCCTGTAGGTGCCAAATATTTTATGATGATGTGTTAGTGCTAATTTATAGTGTGCTCAAGTGACTGATTTAGTCAAGTACAGATAAGGGATTTTTTTTTTTTACCTCTCACTTTATAAAATGTCAGACATAACTTCCATGGACTTTTTAACTGCTTTTTTATAAAGAAGCTTCCAAGGGCATGGATTAGAAATGCAGGAAGGGGTCTGTCCACCCCCACCTCCCTTCCATACACACAAAGAAAAGTCCTCAGTGAATATTTGTTCTGATTTTGAAATGGAGTCTCCCTGACTGTGTTTGTGCCCCTCTTTCATTCACTGCCTATGAATATTTTAAGCAATGCATGTACTGGCCGCAAAGCTCCAAGGTACAGCATGGTGTATTTAAAGTGAATATTGCAGTATATTCATGGAAAGCACATTTCTAATTGGTAATTGTGACTATTCACACCAGCAAGCTGACTTCCAGAATTCCACTGGGCCAATCAGGAAACACAAACATTGTTACATTATGTGTCCAGTTAAAAACAGCTCAAATTCCAAACATGGAATCACAAACAAGCTACAGGGCAAGAACTATGCCAGAAATTACTGGATGAATATTTTTGAATAAATTAGAGAAAACAATCTGTTGGCAGGCAATTCACAAACAGAGAGCGAGAGAGAGAGTCAAAATTAGTTATAGCAGCAAAGAGTCCTATGGCACTGTAACCGGGCGAACTCACCCCTGCGGCGCCTCCTGCTGGTTGCTTTAGGGAATTAGCTCAAACTGCAGCTGGAGCGCCCTCTGCAGGCCGGTGATCCGCCTTCTGGCTTCTGGCCCTGCGTCCCTCCCTGGACCCCGGAGCCCCTTTTACATGGGGTGCTGCCCCCCTGGCAGTAACCCCTTTTCCTTCAGGGTTTCCCCTCCCCTGGAACTCCCCTCTATCCCCACTTTGCCTCAGGATCTTGGCAACTGCCAGTCATTAGCTACCCCATGCCCTGGACAGAACTGCAGTGTTAGCCCTCATCAGCGCAAGGGTTTAGACCTGCTCCTTGGCCTACCCCGGGTTGCACGCCTGCAACCCCAGTACCCCTAGCCTACTGCTAGGCCACAGCCTGGGGCTCTCCAGGCAGAGCTCCCTGGCTCCGCTGCTTCCCAGCCCTGCTTCACGCTAAGGTAGCCTTGTCTCAGCACCAGGCCTTCTCCCTCCTGAACGCAGAGAGAGTCTCTCGGCTCCTGGCTTCTCTGCCCTTTTATAAGGGCCTGTGGCTCAGTTTTGGGCGTGGCCCACAGCTGCAGCCACTTCCCCAATCAGTCCCAGCTCAAAAGGCTGCTTGCTCCAGCCCAGCCCCTTTCCTGGCTGTTTTTTTAACCCCTTCAGGGCCGAGCAGAAGATCCACTCTGCTACAGGCACCTTATAGACTAACAGACGTATTGGCGCATGAGCTTTCGTGGAGAATACCCATTCATTGGTGCATCCGACGAAGTCGGTATTCACCCACGAAACCTCATGTTCCAATATGTCTGTTAGTCTATAAGGTGCCACAGGACTCTTTGCTGCTTTTACAGATCCAGACTAACACAGCTACCCCTCTGATACTTGAAAATTAATTATATAAATGAGGTAATTGCTCAGCCTTGTTTGTGATATAGTCTGTAAGCATGTGATCAGATGAGTGGTGTGTGCTGAGCCAGACAGTCTGAGTAGAAAGACACATGTAGCTATGAATATCAATGTCTGTTAGAGAAGTGTTTTGATGCTCAATGAGTCTGAAAACCATTTTGTGGTAGTCCCAGGGAGTGCAGGGTCTCAGGAGGGTATAGGGTGTGAGATGAATGCTAGGAATATGGAAGTGGGGGAGATCTATAGCTAAAAGCATCTCTCTCTATGGCACTACTCTGTGGGTAGGTGTATGCAGTGGGATAATAATATTACCTAGCGTTTTCCATCCAATGATCGCAAAGCATGGCACAGCCTCCAATGAAAGCCTCCCAGGACCCCTGTAAGGAGGGCAGTATTAGTAACCCTGTTTTACAGTTGATGACATGGGTACAAAGAGCTGAAGATGCTGATTTTTCTATTGACGTGAACTGGATCTGTGACTGAGCAGCACTTCTTTATTATCAGCCCTCCGAATCAGATGAGTTCAGAGAAGCCACAACTCCCATTGAAGGCAGCGGAAGGTGTGACTACCCAGCACCACAGACAAATTAAGTCACAAGGGGCTTGTCTGAGGCCACTGGAGATGTGAGGCAGAACCAGGAATAGAACCCTTGTGTACTGATTCCCACTCCTGTGCCTTAAACAGAAGACTGTCCCTCCTCCCATAAATACATCTCTAGTGCGCCTTGTGATACATGGTTCCCAAAATGTAAACAAATAGAAACACTGTAAGCTTGGAGGTTGAATAATCATGGATGAGAACTGACTAAAGATAAAGAGAGAGAGAGAGAGAGCAGGGGCGGCTCTAGGCACCAGCTAAACAAGCAGGTGCCTAGGGCGGCAAAATATATGGGGTGGCATAATGCTGGGGCCCCAGTTTATACCTGAAGCGGCATCCTGGGCTGGATCCTGACCGCCCCATGGGCAGTAACCAGCCTGTTGTTCTGCCGCTGGGTGCGGTGGGGCAGGGAGCCGGCTAAGTGGGGAGCGTATCCCTGCTGCTCTCCTGTGGGCAGCAGCCATCCCCGACCCCTCAGGCAGGAGCCGATAGCCCAGCCCTGCCCCAGCTGCAGAGGACAGGTCGCTCCTCAACTTGTTCACACTGCTTTCCCGCGGTCAGCGGCCACCCCCCATCCCCCAGGCGGGAGCCGGTATCACGGCCCTGCTCCGGCTGCAGAGGACAGGGGAACATGGCACCCGGGCAGGCCGCTCCTTCTTGGCTTGTCCCTGCCTCTGCCTTCTCCTCCTCATCCCCTCTGCGCCGCCTCCTGCCAGGGGAGGGAATAGGGGAGCAAAGCGGCAGCCTGGGTTGAGCCCAGCTTGTGCCGGGGCCAAGGCAAAGACCAAGGATGAGTGGGGCTGGGATCCAGCAGCAGCCCCAATCCCTGGCCCTGGGAGCATTTGGTGATGGGAGATGAATCCTCCTTGGGCCAGATTTGCAGCAAGGTAAGAGTTGGGCTGGGTGGGAGGGTCCCTGGGACCCCTGGGGAGCTTCTGCCTGCTGGAGCCCCAGAGGCTGCTGCTTCTCTCCTCAACCCCTCACAGCACTCCAGTGCCTGGAGTCTCCTTCTGCCTCCCCTCCTGCAGGGGGTGAGTGATCTGGCAGAGAGGGGCAGCATCTGTCCAGCAAGCCCAGCACCTCTTCCTTGGCTCCTCCAGCTCCAAAGCTCTTTCCATTGCATCCCCCAGGCTCCCAGCTGGGTAGCCTCAGTACTGGGAAAATGGCAGCAGGGCTGGGTCCAATGTGTATCCGAGCTCGTGGGGAACTCTCTTGCCCCAATGACTAGCACCTTACCTATGGCATGTACAGTAGAGCAATAGGAGTGTGATGTGAAAAATGTCACATTGTGATACGGTCACTCAAATCACGATTACGTTGTGTACTGTGCTGCCCTATCAGTGCCATTTGCGCTAATTTCCATTTCATGTCAGTGCCAGTGGTTATAGGGCTAAAATGCCAGGACAAAAACAAAAATGACTTTCCGGTGCTGCTTACCAGCAACAAAGAGAGAAACAGCAAAAAGAATTAGAAAAACTCTCGTACTTCAAAAAAGTATTTTAAAAAAGTCGACAATCAAGGAGAAAGCTCTAAGCAATGCGTTGAAGGTGATTATTCATCAACTGATGAAGACCAATCAAACCAAAGATTACCTTTATCAACTGATAAAGATGAACAACAATCTGACCAAAGATTATCTTCGCTAACCAATAAAGACGAACAATCACAATCCATGCAAAGATTTACTACTTCAGCTGAAGAGTCCAGAAATCAAGAACTGTTATCCAAATCTAAAACTGAAGAACAATTATTGGAAGGTGGAGAGACTGACATAGGATCAGATCCAAGTACATGGCCAACAATAATTACTGATACAATGCGACTTATTATGAAAAAAGGTCCTTCAAAACTAGATCCTACATTTGAATATCCATTTAATGAGTCGAATTGTCGATTTATGCCATTCAGTATGAAGAAAAAAAATGAAAAATAGGGAACAGATTAATAGATTGTGATTAGTGTATTCACAGACTAAAGATGTCGTTTTTTGTTTTTGCTGCAAACTGTTCTGTAACTCGGACATTCTTCTGGCAACTGCAGGTTTTAATGACTGGCGAAATTTGCATCAGCATTTGAAAGAACATGAAAAATCATTTACGCTCATTGACAAATTGGATTGAACTGTCAAACAGATTACGTTCCAGTACAACAATCGATGCGGTACAGCAACGTGAGCTAAATTCAGAAATTCAACGTTGGCAAGTGATGTTGGAACATTTACTGTCAATCATTAATTTCCTAGCCGAACAGTGCCTCACATTCCGTGGATCCTCGGATATTTTGTGTGAGAATAACAATGGAAATTTCTTAAAATTGGTTGAATTATTGGCAAAATTTGATAATGTTATGGCTGAGCATGTATGAAGACTGAAAGATGGAGAGATTCACAGCCATTTTGGGGTAAAAATACACAAAATGAGATAATAGAATTAATTTCTAATGGAGTGTGTAATGAAATTTTATTGAATTTGAAACATGCCAAATATTGCTCAATTATAGTTGATTATTCTCAAGATCTGAGCAAAACTGAGCAAATGTCAATAGTTTTACGATTTCTGAAAATTGATGAAAATGCAGAAGTGAAAATTTGTGAACATTTTCTAGAATTTATACCAGTGAATGAAACTCCTGGGAAAGCCCTCACAGAGGTAATTCTACAGAAACTGGAACACTATGGAATACCTTTAGAAAATATGCGCAGCCAAGGATATGATAACAGCTTAAACATGCAAGGATGACATGCAGGTGTACAGCAAAGAATATTGAATAATTTAAACAATAGAGCTTTTTTCATTCCTTGCCACGTGCATTTGCTCAATCTGGTTGTCAGTGATGCCACCAAATCATCTAAAGATGCTGTTTCATATTTTACCACAGTGCAGGCAATTGACAACTTTTTTAGTGCTTCCACACACCGTTGAGTAGTCTTGAAAAAGCATCTTGAACAAAAACTCACACTTAAACCTCTAAGTCAAACTAGATAGTAAAGCAGGATAGACGCTATTAGACCATTCCGATATTCATCAGGAGAGATTTACGATGCACTATTCGAAATAAGCCAGGACTTGTCATATGAACCTTCATTTTGACATAAAGCTGAAACATTGGCTCAAAAAATGATGCAGTTTCAATTTTCATGTTGCACGGTTAATTGGCACAATATTCTAAATCAAATTAATTGACCAGCAAAGTTATGCAGAACATAACCATAGACATATCTGAGACAAAGACAATTTTGAATAAAATGCTGGAATATTTTAAAAAATACCATTCAGATGAAGGATTTGAAGAAACTTTCAAAGAAACAACAACAATAGCAGAGGATGTTGATTTTGAACCGATGTTTGCACCTCAACAATTCATTCGTCCTCAGGGAAAAAAACAAGACAGTTTTGTTCTGAGGCTCATGATGATGATCCTATTCTCGATCCAAACGAAAGGTTTAAAGTTGAATGTTTCTATTGTATTTTGTATGTAGCTATAACTTCCATTGAAGAAAGATTTTGTCAGTTGCATGGTCATTGTGAAACTTTTGAATTTTTATACGATATTGGAAATATTAAAAATCAGTTTTCCAAAGAAGACCTCATGAAGCAGTGCCAAGACCTACATTTAGCGCTCAGTACTGATAACACTGCTGACATTGATACAGTAGAATTGTATGATGAATTAATAGCTTTATCTGAGCTAATAAGTCCTAAAACTTCTCCTCTAAAAGTATTAGAATTTATAGCAAGAAATGATTTTTTCACTCCAACACTGCTATACATAGCATTCTTATCTAACATACCATAATCATGGCTTCGGAGCCACAGTTCTCAAATTTAATTACTAATTAGTTGTAGGTCCAACCATGTCTCAAACTTATGTCAGACTTGCAAACAAATTTAGATTCAATACTTAAAAGACTAAAGTATATAACCACAAAAATTCAGTCAAATAAAGTCTTAAATAGAGACAACTGCAAGACACTACTGTTCATTACAGTTAACTCAAATTGTTTAATGTGTTTTGTTAAAATACACTATAAGAAATGTTTATTCATAATACAATGTTTTCATTTTTTAAAAAAGTTTAAAACAGTTGAAACAAAAACGCGAAGTAAACATGTAAAGCCAAAAAAAGCGGGGGGGGGGAGGCAGGCAAAAATGTTTTTGCTTGGGGTAGCAAAAAAACTAGAGCCAGCTGTGTGGGTGGGTGGGAAGGAGGAATGGAAAGTGGAGAGGATTAGCTCTTTGAAATGCCTTTGCCCACAGCAATTACTGTGGATTGCTATTGGGTGTCAGTTTGTTTATCAGTTTAATTAACAGAGATTCCATCTGTTTGCCTGTCTCTCTGCAGAGGCTAAAGCAACGCACTTCCCCAGCGGAGGACTTGCCTCAGCCAAAGAAGCACCGGCCTAGAGTGTCTGAACCATTGGAGAGCCCCAAAGCAGAATACAGGATCTCATCCCCATCAGCCAAGGAAGTGCTCATAATCACAGAGAAGGAAACCCACATGTAAAGCATATGGGAAAGGATTTCGCCTTTGCATTCTGGAGTGATTCCCCCTCTTGTTCCTGAGGTGGCTTCTCTTCACACCTGGGACAATGCACTCTTCATTTCTCCCCTGCACACCTGAGGCAGAGCCATCCTAGTTAGTGACTCTGGGACATCCTTCTCCCTCCCCAAGTTTATCAGGTAGTTAACTATACAGACTTGGGACAGCAGTTCTTTTGACACCCCTGAGACAGCTCTCTCCTTCTGCACCTGGGAAAGAGCAGTGTGACTTCACCAGAGGTGCTTTAGAGCCCTGACACTGAGAAAAGGAACAGTAGATATAAAATAATGGGGAAAGGGAATTGCAAAGAGTAAAGAGGTTCAGAAGTAAAGTCAGGCAGGTAAAGGCACAAAATGAGGGGGTATGAGCAAAAGGAACAAGTTAAATGGTTTATAAGTACATAAAAAGCAGGAGGCTGACAAAGGAAAGTGCACAGGTAGGTCACCTACATACCAGGGAGAGAGAGCCCATCACATACTGCAGACTGAGTCTTCCTGTAGTTAAAAGAGAAAAAGTCTCCAGCCTGCCAGACCTATTAGTACAACACTGAAACTATTGAAGAGCCATTCAAGGGGTAATGAAGACATTTAACAGGCATTTGCCAACCCCGAGTTATCTTCTGTCAGTTTCTGAATGTACTGACAAAAACAGTTGTGCACGACTGTAATATTTACTCAGAACATGTCAGTCTACAGGACCTTAGTTTAAAATTTGCTTTAAAAATATTTCATTAGTGAGTTGGTGAAGATTATAAAATCACATCTCTAAAAAATCCTTGCATAGATTTTTAGATGCACAATCATCTTTAGCCTTAAATGCTTGGATCTTCAGACATATGGTTTTTTAAATAAATTCTTCAAAAGGCCATCCTTATCTAAAATACATATTTTAATTACTATAGTAAAAAAAAACTTACTTCCAAAGTCTTCCTGTCCTTTCTGTCCACCCATTTCTCCCATCACTCCCTCTCCCCCCATCCCTCATTGAAGGAAGCAACAGCCCTTTGCTTCCAGATAGCTGGACAAAGAGTTTCGCTTTCTTAACTTCTGACTATCTGATGAACTAGCTTTAAGCAAAATCAGTCCCTTAGTATGATATAAAATCCTTTGTTATGCCTAAAATCTTTGGAAACATATTTTTTAAAGTTGGCAAAATTTCATAAACATGAGTATGGTTATGGAGATCACATACAGTAAATTAGTGTTCCCTTTTTCTAAAAGCAATGAACATTGTTATGAACACACCATCTCTGACTGATTAATTTAAATTAATGTCTGTTTCAGTGAGTTAAATATGTAGTAATCTGGAATGATTACTTTATGAAGGCATAAGAGTACATTTAAAATATAAAAGCAGCTTAGAAATACTGATTAAGAAAATGTAAAACAGAGAAGAGCTGCATCATGTATTCCATAATATGTAATGTTGTATTCAGCAGGACAGCTGACTCACCCTTACCACAAAGTTTTTGCAAATAAATGTCTGACAAACTTCAGGGCATATCAAGAAACCTGTGACTGACATTTTTTATTAAGTTTAGTGATTTTAACTCGGTACCTTCTACATGTCCATTCCGCGTGAGGGGGAGGGTACAGTGGTCTCTGCAGGGAACTGTGATTCTCCGCCACTGTGAGGTGGGCTGGGCATCTTTTCATTCTTTCTGCTTTGTCCCTCCACCCCCACCAGGCTGCAAGCTCAGGCTGCCATCAGGCATAAGGGCACCAGTTTAATAATACTACATAGGGCCCCATAAATCCTAAGGACGGCCCTGGTTCCACAGGGAGGAGCCGCCTTCCGAAGGCACCGGAGAGCCAGAGCATCGGCTTGCAGGGGGTGGCGAGCCCCAGCCATGGAGGAGCCGGCGTGGCACAGGGGGGCAGGAACCCTGCAAAGGCGGCAGCGCCGCTATCAGGGAGCAGCCATGCCCCCTGCCCCTCCTGCCCAGGCTGTGGCCTGGGCCCCCGTGGGGGGCTCCTGCAGGCTGCAGCAGATGCATGTGGGCAGAGGCCCCTGTGCGCTCCCCAGCTGTCCCCTCACCACACTTCAGCTCTGTGGCTCTTGGACATGTGAGTCACTGCCAGGGGACGGGGCCTTGATCCTGCTCCGGGAGGGGCAGCGGCAGCAGCGGCTCACACTCCCAGGAGCCACAGAGCCTAAGCGTGGCAAAGGGGGAAGCCGGGGTGGGAGGCGCACAGAGGCCTCTGCCAGCATGCATCCGCTGCAGGAGCCCCCAGAAGGCAGCTCTTCTGTGCCGAGCTGCTGCAGCGGGCCAACCCCAGCAAAACCAGTGAGCGGATTCGGGGTGGGGAAGGGAGGGCTCATGGGGGCGGGGGAGACTGTGCACCCTCCAGGGGAGTTCAGGGGGCAGGGACGGGGGAACCTGGTCTGGGGAGCAGCCTCTGGGCATAGCTGACCCCTGGGCAGGCTGGTCCCTGGGATCTATAAAGGCTCGTTGGTATTTGTCCCTCAATGAACCGATGTTACCGGGGGGAGGGGGGATGGCGCAAGGTGGAAGTTTCAACTAGAGTCCAAAATAGAGTCCTTGCACCGGCCCTGACTGGAGATGCCCATGAACTGTCAGAGGAGCAGATTACACCCATCTGTAGCATATCCTTGATTTCTCGTTCTATAGCAGTTTGAGCATGAGGAGACAGCCGGTAAGGTTGGGCTCTAATTGGGTGAGCATTTCCTATGTCAATGGAATGGTATGCCAATTCGGTCCATCTTGGGGTGGCTGAGAACATCGGCACAAAGTTAGTACACAGCTCCTTGATTTGCTGTTGCTGCATATGTCCAAGGGTCATGGAGAGGTTCACCTCTTCCACACCATCATCACTTTTTCCTTCATAGTAGACACTTTCGGGCCACTCAGCGTCATCTCCTCCCTGGGCTGTAAGCTGACAAACTTTTAATTCTCTGGAATAAAAGGGCTTTAGAGAATTAACATGGTACACTTTAGGCTTTAGGTGGGGATGCTATGAGATAGTTAACAGTTCCCAGGCGCTCTTGGACTGTGAATGGCCCTTCCCATGACGCTTCCATCTTATGGGCCTGGAGCGCCTTTGAGACCATAACCTGGTCCCCTACTTTGAAGGAACACTTTCTGGCATGTTTATCATACCAGGCTTTTCGTTCTTCCTGAGCCTCTTTTAGGTTTTCTCTAGCAAGGGCTAAAGAGTCTCGGAGGGTGTTTTGTAGGTTGCTTACAAAGTCCAGAATGTTAGTTCCTGGAGAAGGCATAGAACCCTCCCATTGCTGCTTCACCAACTGTAATGGTCCCTTAACCTTGCAGCCATACACAAGTTCAAATGGTGAAAACCCTAAACTGGGAGGCGGTACAGCTCTGTAGGCAAAGAGCAACTGCTGCAATACTAGATCCCCATCATTGGAGTGCTCATTTACAAATTTATGTATCATGTCCCCCAAAGTTCCATTAAACTTCTCCACCAGGCCATTTGTTTGATGGTGGTAAGGGGTGGCAACCAAGTGGTTCACCCCATGAGCTTCCCACAGGCTTTTCATGGTCCCTGCCAGGAAATTAGTTCCTGAATCCGTAAGGATGTCAAAGGGCCAACCTACCCTGGCAAAAATGTCTGTTAGTGCCTGGCACACACTTTTAGCCCTGGTGTTGCTTAGAGCTACTGCATCCGGCCATCAGGTAGCAAAATCCATGAAAGTCAGTATGTACTGTTTTCCTCTGGGTGTGTTCTTTGGGAAAGGACCCATAATAGCCACAGCTACTCGCTCAAATGAGACCTCAATTATGGGGAGTGGCTGGAGAGGGGCTTTGACTTGGTCTTGGGGCTTTCGCACTCTTTGGCACACCTCACAAGACCGGACATAAGTAGAAACATCCTTGCCCATTCTCTCCCAGTGGAATGACTTCCCCAAACGGTCTTTGGTCCTGTTCACCCCAGCATGGCCACTAGGATGATCATGGGCTAAGCTCAAGAGCTTTACCCAGTACTTAGTTGGAACTACCAACTGTCTCTGAGGATGCCAATCTTCCTGATGCCCACCAGAAAGGGTTTCCTTGTATAAAAGTCCTCTTTCTGGGATCGATTAGAGGAGCTGAGAGGTGGTGGGTTGCTCTGTGCCACCATCCAAGCTCCCTGGAGGCTTTCATCTGCTTCCTGTTCACCTGGAACTGTTCCCTTGATGCTGGAGACATCAGTTCCTCACTGGATTGTGGACCTGGGCTTGGTCCCTCTGGAAGCAATGCAGGTGACGGGGCTGTTTTCGTTGACTGTGAACCGCTCTCTGCTGGTGCACAATGTTGTATTTCAGGCTCTGGCTGAGCCTCTTGTGTAGGGTTATCTGCTGCTGCTGCCAGTGCAGGCTTGGTGGTGCCCTCTGGTGTTGAAGTTGTAGATGGATTTGCAAGCGCAGGACTCAGTGCTGGCAATGGTTCTGGGGCTGGTTGCTTCACCAGGTCTGGTTCTGGGACTGGCTTTGTCTGGGTCTCCGGTAACACAGACGGGGCCCTGGTGGAAGGCTCAGGAACAGGGATAGATGTGGAAGCTTGATTAGCCTGGCTGCAGGTGACCATTCCCAATCTCTTGGCTAGCTTCCCATGGTTGGCCAAATCTTCCCCCAGCAGCATGGAAATGGGATCATCATCATAGAGTGCAAAAGTCCACATTCCCGACCAGCCCTTGTACTGGACAGGAACTCAGCTGTAGGCAAGTTTAAAGATTTTGACATGAATGGTTGAATCGTCACTTGGACCTCTGGGTTGACGAATTTGGGATCCACTAAGGATTGGTGGATAGCTGACACCTGTGCTCCAGTGTCCCTCCATGCTGTCACCTTCTTCCTGCCCACACACATAGTTTACCTTTGCTCTCAGGGTACCTGAGAGGCATCTGGGCCTGAGGACCTTGGGTGTGACTCCGGTGAAATAAACTGCAGTCTGTTGGGGTTCTTGGGGCAGTTGGCCTTCACATGCTCCAGCTCATTACATTTAAAACATCACCCAGCTGACTGGTCACTGGGGCGAGGTGGGTTGCTGGAGACTGGTGTGGTGGGACTATAAGATGTCTGGGGCTTTCCTTGGGATGTAGGTGGGGCCTTCGGTTGTCCCTGGTGATAGGGTTTTGTTTTGGGTTGCCCCTTCTGATAGCCACTCCAACTGCTACTAGTTTTTTTCTTTTCTGCCACCTCCACCCATTTGGCTCCAATCTCCCCTGCCTCAGTTACAGTTTTGGGCTTCCCATCTAGGATGTACCTTTCTATTTCTTCAGGAACACCCTCTAGGAACTGCTCCATTTGCATTAGGAAAGACAGATATTCCCGAGATTTAACACTTGCTCCTGACATCCAGGCATCCCAATTTTTTTTTCAATGTGGTAGGCGTGTCAGGAAAATGCCACATCCGGTTTCCACTTTTGGGCTCTGAACCGTCGACTGATATGCTCAGGTGTTATCCCCATTCTGATTCTGGCCTTGTTTTTAAAAAGTTTGTAGCTGTTCATATGTTCCTTTGGCATTTCAGCTGCCACCTCTGCTAAGGGTCCACTGAGCTGAGGCCTCAGCTCTACCATGTACTGGTCTGTAGAGATGCTGTACCCATGGCAGGCCCTTTCAAAATTTTCTAAGCAGGCCTCAGTATCATTGCTTGCCTTGTAGGTGGGGAATTTTCTGGGATGGGAAGTAGTACCTGGAGAGGGGTTGCTAGGGTTGTCTGGTATACTTTGCAAAGCCCTTACCCTCTCTAACTCCAGTTCATGCTTCCTCTATCTCTTTCTTTCTCCTCCATCTCCTTTTCTTTCTCCTCCATTGCTCTCTTGTGGGCAGCCTCATTGGCTCTCTCTGCTATTTCAGCAGCTTCTTTCTCGAGTTGTTTTAATTCGAGCAGTCTCTTATGATTCTTTTCATTCTCTTGTGCTTCCAGTCTGGCCAGCTCTAGTTTGTTAGCAGTGTCAATGGTTCTCATTTTCCTGCTTTCTTCTGCTTGGTCACACCCCCCCTGCAGTTCACTGAAACTCGGATGCACTCAGCTCAGGGGCCGCTTAGTTAACAGAGACTTTCACAGCGTTCAGTGTTTAGCCTTTTTGTGTTTAACCTAGCTATACATGAAACCTAGAAAGAAAAAAAAAACAACCCAGCCTGTGAATTCCTTTGCTACTGTAATTTGACCCCTCTGCCTTCAGGCAGATTAAAAAAAAACTCTAACAAGAAAAAATTGTCTTTTTAAAATCCTGCTGTACTTTTGGTTCAAAAATCATCCCACCGATCTGCCACAATGTCAGGGTTCCTTCCCCACTCTGAACTCTAGGGTACAGATGTGGGGACCCGCATGAAAGCCCCCCTAAGCTTATTTCTACCAGCTTAGGTAAAAACCCGGTACTCTGACACCACCAAGTGCTTTAACAAGAAATAGGGAAAGGACCACTTGGAGTTCCTTTTCCCCCAAAATATCCCCCCCAAGCCCTTACACCCCTTTTCCTGGGGAAGTTTGAGAATAATATCCTAACCAATTGGTTACAAAAGTGATCAATGACCCAAACCCCTGGATCTTTGGACAATAGAAAAATCAGTCCGGTTCTTAAAAGAAGGGTTTTATTAAAAAGAAAAGGTAAAAATCATCACTGTAAAATCAGGATGGAAAATAACTTTTACAGGATAATCAGATTCAAAGAGCCCAGAGGAACCGTCTCTAGCCTTAGTTTCAAAGTTACAGCAAAACAGGGATACCTCCCTCTAGCAAAGGAACATTCACAAGTTGAGAAAAACAAAGATAAACTAATATGCCTTGCCTGGCGGTTACTTACAAATTGAAATATGAAGGACTTGTTCAGAAAGATTTGGAGAGCATGGATTGATGTCTGGTCCCTCTTAGTCCCAAGAGCAAACACACCCAAAAACAAAGAGCACACAACCAAAAGCCTTCCCCCCCAGCCCCCAAGATTTGAAAGTACTTGTCCTCTTATTGATTCTTTGGGTCAGGTGTCAGTCAGGTTACCTAAGCTTCTTAACCCTTTATAGGTAAAAGGATTTTGGTGCCTCTGGCCAGGAGGGATTTGAAAGTATTGTATACAGGAGGGTTGTTACCCTTCCCTTTATAGTTATGGCAGCTCCAATTTCCTGTTTAGAGCAACTTCTCTGTATCTATATTTGTATCTCGCTCTGTAGTGATTTCGGCAGAGATACTCACATGATCAGTAGCAGGACCTAAGGTGCCAGTGTCTCCAGTTTTCTCATTAGAATTCAGTATCTTTCCCTCTCCTAGACCCCCAAGCTGCAGACACAGACCCGTGTGCTAAAGCTAAGTGTTTGCAGGATCGGGGCCTATACATTGTGATGGGACAAGGCCAGATGGCTACAGTAAAGTACTGAGAAACAGGTATGTTAGCCCCAGACTAAACAAATCCCTAGGACATGGAACCAAATGGCAGTTGTCTCCAGTAATCAAGCCCTGACGCAATAAGACTTTCTAGGCAGTAGGAGATAGCTACTTAATTAGAACACCTACTTTAATTGAAAACCTGCAGCAATCAGGGCAGGCTAATGGTTTAAAAGGAGCTCACCCCAGTCAAGCAGGGAGGAGCCAGAGGAGAGGAGTGAGTGGAGGGCAAGAAGCTGAGAGTGAACTGCTGGAGGATTGAAGAGGACAAGCATTATCAGACACCAGGAAGAAGGTCTGTGGTGAGGATAAAGAAGGTGTTTGGAGGAGGCCATGGGGAGTAGCCCAGGGAGTTGTAGCTGTCCTGCAACGTTACCAGGAGGCACTATAGACAGTTGCAATCCAAGGGCTTGGTGGCACCCCGGAGTAGAGGGCGGGCCTGGGTTCCCCCCAAACCTCCCAACTCCTGATCAGACACAGGAGGAGTTGACCCAGACTGTGGGGAAGATCACTGAGGTGAGCAAATCTGCCAAGAAGCGCAGGACCCACCAAGGTAGAGGAGGAACTTTGTCACAACATGCACACAGGGATCTAGCACATTTCCTGATACATTTATCTAGGTTGGACACTACTCAGTGCTAAGCACCCTCAATTGCCATCAGCGGTAGCCCATCAGGTGGAAATTGAGGGCACTTGGGAAGCAGCAAGAAGCACCCAGCCCCTGGCCGTGCTGGGCCTTCTGAGAGACTCTATAGGTTCTTTTATATCCTTTACCAACAAAATCCTGCTTAAACTCTAAAAGGGAGCTGGCAAGATCATACCTACAAATACTCAATGACTCCCAATGGAGGTGAGGAGCCCAGAGAAGTCTGGGCAGTGTTTAGATGGCCATCTGTGAATGGTAGTTCCATTAGCATAAGCCATAATACAGGAAGTCAGGATTGTGTTTTATAAAGCAGGGGGAAAGAGCCAACGTTCTGTTTTGGAGTGCATTTTTCTCCATACAACCACTGACCCGTAGGGGCAGAGCCTGATCCACTATACCAGTCCTCTGGGCTGCCGGTGCCACATAAAGAGACTTTAAAGCTGCTCTAATCGGGCTTCTGGGAATTCCTCCAGCTTGGGGAAAAGCTGTGTGCCGCCCCTTCCCAGCCCCAGTACTCCCAGTACAGGGGACAGATCCAGGATGGGACCAGAGGGCTACTGTGTTCTGTTGATCTCTGGTAGAACAATCCTTTGGAGCTATTACAGCCAGTATAAGTTAAAGAAGTTACCCTCGGAACCAAACTGGCCTACAGCACCCTTGGGACTTGGGGAAGCATGAAGTAGGGTTGCCACTTTCCTAATGGATAGTAACTGGACCACTGAGGCCCCACCCTCTGCCCTGCCTCTTGCCCCCAAGGTTCCACCTCTGCTCTGCCTCTTCCTCCCAAGGCCCCACTCCTGCCCCACTTTTTCCTCTCAAGGTCCCACCTCTGCACCCCGCCAGCTGCACAGGCAACCTGGCCCCGAAGGCAGCTGCTGCTGCGCTGCCTCCTTCCCTCTGCTTAGGGTTGCCACAGATTAAAAAGGAATGGACATCGGGGCTTGTCAAATGGCAACCAGACACATAAGCTGAAATCCAGACTGTTCAGGTGAAAACCAGACAGGTGGCAACCCTGGCATGAAGCTGTCCCTGTGGCCAAACAAAGCATGGCCAGATCTAAGGATCAGAGATCTAGTTCCAGTATTAAACCTGAGCATGCTAGCCACGGTCAAAGCACTTGGCTTTAATCAAGAGATGCGCTGATGTAGCAGTAAGGTCCCCCCACCTGGGCACAGAAATAAGCCTATTCTTGTCTCACTAAAGACAGGAGAGTCCAGCTTTATGTCTCTAGTGGGGCTAGATTTAAGCTTTAAGAGGGATAAGTCTGACCATCAAGGGCTTCTCTTAAAGATATACTGCTTTAAACCACAGCACTAAAGTTCAAGTGGTACAACCCACACTAGCATGGGTGCAGTTATACTGGGATAAAATGGCTTATATTGCCATCACTTATTTCTCGATGGGAAAGGGAATATACTGACATTTGTGGAGCTGGTAGAAAATACTGATTAGAAAACACCTAAACATTTTGAGGAAACATATTGATTTCACTACATTTTTCAAATGGAAATGATCAGCACGTTTAAAACTTTTATATACCGTAAAATCAAAACAGGTAAATAAGGGCCAAACAAAATATTTTGGAATATTTCATTCTGCAAAAAATTCAGAGATTTCTATTTTTCATCCTGATTCGGGACAAAATGAAAAACTCAACATCTCAGAATTTCCCAAGGGATGGGAATTCCATTTTTTACCTAGTTATACTAGTATGAGGCACCTTTGTACTGCTATAACTGCATGCACACTTCGAGTGATGCAGGTACAACTATTTTGATATATAAAAAAAAATAAGCTCTTCGTCCTCCACTCCCTCCCACTTCCCAAAATAGCTATAATGGTACAAACCCTGTGCATAGAGCAGGCCTGAGAAAGGCCTATCAAAGCTGGAATACACTCACTGCTCTCTAGCAGCTCCCTGGGGATGAGGGAGGCAGTCCCAGATCAGATAGCGCATGGATGCACTGGTTGTGTTGATAACCAGAGGCATTTTGAGGCACACCATATGCAGACTCCTAACTAGCATACCTGCGAACAATAAGTACATGACAGCAAACTGATCTCTGCATTTCAGGATTTCTTTTCTGGAGTTCCTAAAATGCAAAGGCAACTCTAGGGAATAAACAGCATGTACATGAAGTTCACAGCAGCTACTAAAATGAGGAGGTCAGAGAAATAATAAAAAAGGGACATACGAACATAAAGGTAAGAAACATGGGCAGGAAACAACAAAATGAGATTCAAGCTGGAAAATAAATCCAAGCCTCTGAGATAATATCTTGAAGCACAGCTATGCACAGGGAGAAACCTAGAAAACAGTAATTCTGAAAGTGGGGCTCAGGTTGGGAGTTCAAAGGGTAGGAGGTGGTATTTTACAAGCTTCACCCACAAAATAAACTCCACCCCTTGAGCTACCAAAATGAGGTGCCACTCACAGTAGACTACAGATACTCAATATATGATCATGTGCGTCACTTTGCTCCACTGAGCTCCCTGACCTCACATCCCCCTCAGTACAACTTCAATATGCCCATAGGCTCACTACAGAGATTCTCAAACTGAGAGTCGTGACCTCTCTGGAGGTCATGAGATTATTATGGGGGGGGGGGTGTGAATTGTCAGCCTCCACCCCCAAACCCCACTTCCCCTCCAGCAGTTATAACAGTGTTAAATATTAAAAAATGTGGTTTTAATTTATAAGGATGGTCACATTGAGGCTTGCTGTGTGAAAGGGGTCACTAGTACAAAAGTTTGAGAACCACTGTTCTACTAGATCATTGGGCTTTGCTCATCTGTGATTGCAGGGGGGAATGCTGGTGGTATCTCCCAAATGCCACCCATTTGTGACATCAAAATGAGACATCATTTGCAGGGAATTGTGCAGATCTGTGATCCTCCCTCTCCTTTCCTACATGCGTAATGAAATAGTTAAGGATGTTGAAATTTAAATTCTCATCACTGGGCATCTTACCTTATCACCTCCCTGACATGAATGAGAAAATTCTCACCTCTCAGAGCTGTTGTTCCAGGCTCTGTTGCAGAATGATTTGTATATTGGTAACACTTGATTCTCATTTTCGAGTTTAGAGGTGCCAGTAGGGTGTATATGGGTATACTGGTTGTTTCCGAGCCCTAGCTGAAAGCACCTAGCAACTATAATGGAAAGTAAATCAGACATGAGTTTGCAAACAGACTTGGTAGCAAACTAAACCCAGTGCAGTTTTGAGCTGTGTACAAAAATATGTCCTGGACTGGGGAGGAATAGTCCTCCTTCAGATGGCTCTGCTACAACCACATGTAGAACATTAAAATCAGTTCTAGTCACCTCATCAGGGTGTATTATCTTTTCCTCAGCATATCCATGGGGCAGAGGGAACCAGTGCATGGTTTGATCCCACTCTGCCCATTATCTAAAGGTTCAGCTGCCTTTGCCATTCATAGTGCTGTTTCCAGTGATAATTTACAAGCTGCTTTGGATGGGAGGACCCCATCCTTGGGGAAGGATTTTCCTGCACCACTGATGTCAGGAAGCACCATGTCCCCTTGTAGGCTGTCTCAACAAAGAGGCTGAGAACAGACTGGGCCACATTAGAAGTGATCCCTCCTGGTCCAGCATGAAGCAAATGGAAAGAGAGCAGTTTGAGAAGCCCAAAGCACTGTTGCCCATGCTCCACCTATTCTATGGAAAGGGGCCTCGGTTTCCAAGGGTGCCACCCAGTGCCTTTTGCACTGAGGTGCTGTCCTCTGGAGTATCACTCGTCTATTTGGAGCCCATTCTCAGCTTGCCAGGCACACAACGTGCCTGCCAGACATGGGCCATGAACTCTGACACTTCTAAGGGACTGATGCTGAGCTTGACAGACTAGTATTTACTCTGCCCCTTCAGCCCATGGAGGCCTTTGTTGTTTTCCATTGGCTGACAATGGGAACAAGTTGTATCACAGCAGTATTCTTCTAATCCCCACTCTCTATTCACCTCTTGCCAGCTGGCAGGGCTCTTCTGCCTCCAATTCTCCCTGCCACTTTCTTCTTCAAGCAGGTGCAGGTTTTAGTCAAACTCTTTGGATCTATTTTTCACTCTTTCACTTATGTTTATTCATGACATGTCTTCTGAACAATCAGCTTGGGGCCTGGGAACTCCCTTCCTGGCACACCAGAGACACACTGGGGGTGTGGAAGGGAGGGGCTGCTTATAGGAGGCATGCAAACCTTTCCCAGGGGCAATATCAGTTCCCTGGATCTTGTTTGTAGAAAAGTAGAGCCATCCCAACAAGCCCACAGAGATACTGCAGCCCATCCCAGTGCTCAAGTTCCTGGGAACCACTCTCTGCCCTCAGCAGGTGCCAACAGTTTCATAGCTGCATAGTTACAGTGCTGCCATCTCTTGTGATTTTATCACAAGTCTCATTGTCATGTTTTTGTGGAACCTCCCAGCTCCTAGAATTACTCCTGGGGGCATTCTGTGCCCCAAAATTAAAAATTCTGCAAATTTCATTTATCAAAATAACACTACATAAACACACCACTTTCAATTATTTTGCCAATTTATTTCAAAATACCTATCAGCAAGCATGTCTGGAACAATACTGACACAATAAATCCCCCAGGAACAGAGAGTTAAAGAAACCTCTATGACAGCCCAGTTCCTGTTTCTCTGCCCCCTTATCCTCCCCCGCAGGGCCCAGCCAGGGAGGACCTGACACCCACAACCCCTCCCCCTAAAGCCCAGCCACGGCCCCCATCCCCCAGCCAATACACCTAAACCCCTTCCTCCCTAGATCCCAGCCATGGCACCCAACAGTCCAGATACCCGCCCCCTTTCCTCCCCCAGAACCCAGTGATCCCGAGGGAGAAATAGCCTGATGCTCATTCCCAGGCTTGCACAAAGTTTCCTGCACACTGTTCTCTCCTTCCCTCAGGGCATGCTGGGAACTTCAGATGCCAGGAACCTTCTAGCTCCCTCCCACTCCCCCAGCTGCATCTTCTGTGTGCCAGCTGGGCTCTGCCAGGTCCAGCAGCCCCTAGTGATGGCTAGCAGCTCTGCAGCCCATTTCTGGGGAGGTGGGGAAGCAAATTCTGCACAGTATTAATTTCTGCAAAATTCTGCATTGTGCAGTGGCGCAGAATTCCCCCAGCAGTATAGAATCATGGGATTAGGGGAGACTCAGAGCATTCATTTAAAAAGTTTCTGATTCCACTGGTTGCAGAGAAAAGCTTGGCAACGTCACCTGAGTGCACTCGAAATGTTCAGAAACCAGAAGGCAAAGAAAAAGAACCCACATTTAGTTACTTTTAAAGTGCCACGATTCTGGGGGCCCAGCTCATGATTTCTGAAGGCTTGTGGCGTGGCATATTAATAATGCACTGACCGCGGCGATTCCTCCCACTGGGACCACATGGACTTCACAGTTATTAGCAGGGATAGAATCCAGATCCTTTTGCTGCAAAGGCCCCTCTAAGGATATGTCTACACTTCATGCAGGAGGTATAAATTCCAGCTTGAGGAGACATACCCAAACCAGCTCCCGTCGAGCTATCACGCTAAATATGGAGTGTAGCCACAGCGGCACACGATGGGGTGCTAGCCGCCCCGGATACAGGCCTAGTGTCTTGGATGATCACATACTGACCCAGCTAGCCTCTCCCATGGCTTGCACTGCTGTGGCTACTCTGCTATATTTAGCATGCTAGCTGACTCAGAGCTAGCTAGGGGTATGTGCCCTTGAGCTGGATTTACACCTCCAGCTCCACATGTAGGCAATACCCTAACCTGAGGTAAAGACAACTCTGGTAACTGTGCTAATGTTAGGGTTTCTAGCCACCGTGGGCCTCAAGGACAACGCACACACACACACACACAAGCAGGCCCAGTGCTCTAGCTAGCAGAGGGCACACAGCAAGCAGTACATCCAGGCTTGCCCATAGACACCCTGCAGCACCGTCCTAGCAATAACGGCAATTCCTAGGAGCCTCTCTCCTGGCTTGGCGGGCACAGCTCTCTCCCCATCAGCCAAGCTGCCTCCAGAGGTAGTAGAGTAGCTGCAGAGGTCCTGGAAATGAGGTCATTTCAGACTGCACCCCTTACCCCATAGTTAATGTCACTCTTGATCCACCAGCAAAGCAAACACTGGGGACGCAAACAATGGCTCTCAAATACTATTGATGCAATCTAGGAAATGACTGCATTCAAACAGCCAGTGCTGACATAAGGGTATATTTCTCCCAAGTGTTCTTTAGCACATGTGCTGCCTCCTCCACAATTAAGTGGGGCTATCAAGGGACAACTCTAATGTCTTCCCCTCTCCCCCCCCCTTCTTTGCACCACTGGATGGCTGGGCACAACGCACAAGATTCTCTGCTGGTGGTCTAAACTTCCTGCCTCACCTGCACCTAGACTTCAGCCAACCTCTGGGAAAAAGTGCTCCATGAGTGAGGCGCACTCATATACCTGTGTGGAACTAGATAAGCAAGCATGCATGCACACAGCCACATGCACACAGACATGCATGTTCACACACCGGAAGTCATACAAAGACCTATGCAAACGCACACAAGCACACTCATATACAGATGCAGCAGAACCTGGGGATTAAGAGGGGCATTCTGATTTTCTACAGTGCAGCGAGGAGATAGGTCAATAATCAGCAAATGCTTACACTACACCAAAATAAAGTCCATAGTGGAGCAAGAGCAGAGCCGGTGCAAAGATGTTTCGCGCCCTAGGCAAAACTTCCATCTTGCGCCCCCCGCCCCCCACAATCACATACATTATACACAATACAGGGTCACAGAGTAACATGTTATAATTTAGAATTTACCTTGCCCAATGCATGAGCTGGGGTCCTCTTTCTTCCTCCGCTCCACCAGACCACCGCTGAGACCCGGGGGACGCCCCGGGCTGCCGGGCCGCCGCGGCGGCTCCCTGACCCGGGGGACGCCCCAGGACGCCACGGCAGCTCCCTGACCCAGGGGATGCCCCGGGCTGCGGCTTTTTGGCACCCCCAAATCTTGGCGCCCTAGGCAACCGCCTAGTTCGCCTAAATGGTTGCACCAGCCCTGAGCAAGAGATATCTGAAATTGTGACCACTCCACACAGTTGTATTGTAATCCTTTCTTATGTGCATCATAGTGCCTTTAAGCAAAAGCTGGGAACAAATTCAGTCTCCTTTCCAGAAGGAAGGGGGCAGTTCTCTTGGGAGCCAAGCCACAGTCAAAACCAGCCAGATGTTGCTGGCAGCTAATGTTCACTAATGGGGAGCACAGGAGGTTGTTCTGGGGCACTAGGAACCTAACGGGGAGAATCAGAGCCAAATGTTCACCATCCAAGGAGAGGCCTGTTTCACGGAACACTCTGCTTGACAGACATTCCCCACCTAAACAATCACCTGCTAAGAACCAAAATGTAGCTTGTAGTGAGGCGGAGCTAGGGAGCTCTAAGCCCGCCCCCTCAGAGGGTCAGGCGACGACCCGGAAGTATAAAAGCTCGCCCTCAGAGCTCACTAGAGGCCCAGCAGCTGAGGAGGCCAGACGTCTCTAGCCTCGCCTGTGCCTGGGAAACCCCCCGTGGCCCAAGGTGCAGGCCAAGACTGGCCTGACCTGCCCTCGCTATCCGGAGGAGTTGCCGGACCTGCCACTCGCCCACTACCCCGACGAACCCACGGTGCTGGACCCCCCAGAGGATAACACCCTGAACCAGGTACTACCCGAGGGGGAGTTTGGAAGTAGCCCAGGGGCAGCCGACCCTAGTCTGGCTGCAGCACTGCCAGAGCCCATGTCAGAGTGTGTTGCAGCCAGGATCCCCACTGACACAGCAACGGGTCTTCTGCCACTGCTAGGGTCTCAGGCTGGGACACAGTGGAGTGGGTGGGGCGCATCCCCCCCTACCGCCCAACTCGTAGGTGGCAGACTCCCCCTCTCCTAGGCCCTTTGGAGGCTTGGGCCTACTCTCATTGCTCAGCTCTGCCTGAGCTCCTGACACATTACTGCTTATACCATATACGGTCACTGCTCAGCCCTGCCTGAGGGCCTGAGCTCCTGACTCATTGTTGCCCCGCCCTGACTCAGCACCTAGGCTTATTGCTACTGTTTATACTGCCCCTGCTCGGCTCCTGCCGCAAGGGCCTGAGTGTCTGATTATTGCTCCCAGCCCTAACCCTGGGCCAGGGTTTATGGTGCTTATTCCAGTTGCTGCAAGGGCTGCTGAGGGAGACCCCCACAGACGGACTAATTCCCCCGAACATCAACTGTGTGTAGTAAGCCTGTGTGGCTCCCCGCCGCCCCAAAGGGGGTCGAGCCCTGGCTAACCCTTGTACACAGCTGTATCATTTTCCCTGCACATGATCTGTACCCCTGAAGCCAATACACGCACACACACATACACACACGTCCCCTACCACAGTTCCCTCCTTCAAGAAAAGCTGTCATTGTAATCGATTAGCAAGAGTCCTGCATTCATGCTTTTGCTAATAAAGCTGGGGAAATAATGGTTCACCTGAGGAGCAACACAGCTGGTCGCCTAATTGCTTTGATCCGCAATGCAAGAGATATTGGGATCATTCATGATATTTCCCAGGAATTTGTTTTTTTCCGTAATATCTTATCTGCTAGCAATTCTGACAGTGCCACAAAGCACAGAAGCTTATTTTTGAATATGCTGCATTTTCTTCCCCTCCTGCAAAACTCACACCCTTAATAGAAAACTTCTAGATTTTGAGATCAAGTGGTAACGCACGCACACACACACAGGGCTTCCAAAGCCATGACAGCTCTAGAATTGAGTGGTCCTGGTATTTCTTTCCAGCCTGAATCAAGGGAAGCAACAAGTAGTGAAATCTCAGTCAGAGAACACAGT
This sequence comes from Chelonoidis abingdonii, assembly GCF_003597395.2. Lineage (NCBI taxonomy): Eukaryota > Metazoa > Chordata > Testudines > Testudinidae > Chelonoidis > Chelonoidis abingdonii. The sequence continues at coordinate 116,108,605 of NC_133769.1, forward strand.
GCACGTCTTCCGTAGAACATGCTACATCTACTCTGCTTCGCAAAATGACAGCTGTGCACACAGACTGATGCCTTAGAAGTTCAGCAGCGCAGTACGAGTTACACAGATATATCTCCAAGAATTCCACACAGCTCAGAGCAGTTCTTTCAGTTCTTTTCCCCAAGATGTCCAACATCCCATTAGATGAGGATGAATTCTGTCTGATATCACCTCCCTGGGGCTCCTGTCTTCCTGAAACGCCGCATCTGCCCTGAATTCTTCAGCAGGGAAAGAAGACTAATGACATCATCTATCACCCCCATGCACTAATTAAGTTAGACCAAAAAATCCTGGCCAAAAATCTTGGCAATGTCCTTCCAACCTCAGTTCTTACCAAAATTGTAACTAAGTCCACAATGTTGCTACTTGGGCTTCCACTGAACTGAAAACAGGCTTGGTCTTTCCTTACACAGTGAAAACTGTAATTGGATGTACTCGCCATGCCTTGTTGAAGTGACACACACATTTGTAGTAGATCCACATTTCTTATCCTAAACCAGGGGTCGGCAACCTTTCAGAAGTGGTGTGCCAAGTCTTCATTTATTCACTCTAATTTAAGGTTTCGTGTGCTGTAATACATTTTAATGTTTTTAGAAGGTCTTTCTCTAAGTCTATAATATATAACTAAACTATTGTTGTATGTAAAGTAAATAAGGTTTTTAAAATGTTTAAGAAGCTTCATTTAAAATTAAAATAAAATGCAGAGCCCCCTGGACTGGTGGCCAGGACCCAGGCAGTGTGAGTGCCACTGAAAATTAGCTTGCATGTCAACTTCGGCACCCGTGCCATAGGTTGCTATCCCTGTCCTAAACTCTCCATCCCTCCTATGAGGCTTTGGTTTTGGTTTTGTTTGTTTGGCGGGGGGAGGGGTTGCCCATGTATTGCTCACCATATCCCAGAAACTAGCTGAGTGACTGGCTCACATTTTCCATGCATCCATCATCCTGAATACTGGCCAGGAGATGTCACAAAGTCAACAAAAGATTCACAAGCTGGGATTCCATGCCAGTGCTTTCCCCTGTGGGAGCACATCTTTCACAGCCTTTTGCACTAGTTTGGGTGGAGAAGGGCTGTCAAGTTCTCTCCGCTTCAGGATGGATGTGATGAGGTGAATCATCTATTGCACTGCACCAAAAAGTAGGGACACAGACTGAGATGGAGAGAAGGCAGACGGAGCCTCAAAGATCTCAGTGATAGCAGTAGAAGAGGTGTCTGTATGCGGGGGCATGTAGATAATGGAGACATCTGCTGACAGTTGGCCTGGGTGATTCTGTAACAGACATTTGCTCTGCTAGGGACATGGAAGAGAGGGCCCCAGAAGAAAGAGTACGGCGAAGTCTTGGGCATCTATTCTCTCCATGCTTGGGTGAACAGGAGATGAACCTGTTGGAACAAGACATAGGTTCAGGAGACCAGCAGATACCTGGACTACACAGGCTGTGAGGGTGCAAAGAACAATGTGGATCTGGGAGGACATTCAAATTGGGGTTGCTTGTGACACCTGCTGACAAAGTGGTGAGACTGTGAACAGCTAAGATGGAACAAGGGATGGGCGGAGACTCTGAATCACCTGGTATAGTCCCTTCACAAGTAGTTATACCATACCTCCCCCAGATACACTTCCCCGTACCACGGCTGTGCCTGGTGCTCCAAAAGGAGGCTGGTACAGAGAATCCCTGGATTGCAGATCAATGACACATTGTCTTGGTTGTCAAACACCCATCATTTTCTCCACTGAAATGCTCATTCACACAAGCATCTAGGTGACAGTCTTAACAACATGGCGGTGGATCTCTGTCTGGCAGGATCCTGCAATGTTGCCAAGCAGTTCATCCTTACCCCTGTACTCAGGACTCTGCATTTTTTAAATTTCTTCTTAGTGCTGCCTAAGAAGATACCCCACCTAATGCTGGCTGGGGGGTACCCCCCGCATTCACCTCTCTCACTATCTGAAGTCACAGATGTCACATGATCCTTTCTGCAACCTAAGAAACCCTTGGGGAAATTGCATCATATTTAGAATAGCCAAAAGAGGGGTCAGTTTTGGAAAAATCCCCCTCCTTGGGCCCAGAAGCAGATCTAGCACAAACAGCAGAACTCCAGTCAACAAAAGAAACAACAGATGGGGAAGCACTGGAGGTGGGGTGATGTTCTCGTTTATTTTCCATATTGTATCACCATCACCGCCTCTTCTTCTGGTTAAAGGAACTCCAGATTTTTCCCCAGGCATCACTGATGCAAGTGCTGATGGGAGGGGGAGGAGAAAAAGAGAATAGATTTCTTTTTAAGATCAGATAGAAAAGAAGGGTCTGACCTCTTTCCAGGGATTGCTGAGGCAATTCACAATCTTATTAGCCTCTTAATTTTTTATGCAAACCTCTAATTTTAAAGAACGCGTAACAGAAGAGACACGGCTCTCTGTATTCGCCCCATCTTCCCAAACTATTAAATTCACTTTGCAGGGCAAGTGTCCGATTAAGGACTTCATGAGTGGGGTATTCAAAGTCTTTGCGTGCCTGTGAGCTAATATAACATACACGTCTCCCCAGGTGGAGCAGGCAGGCGTAATGGTAAAGTTTCTGTTGATTTCAATGGCAGCAGAGTTGGACCAACGTGAGTGCTTAAACTGCATATGCTAAATTCTGGTGCATATTCCTACCCTGCTCAGGCTGGGAGACTCAAGTTGCCTTAGAGAAAAGCAATGCACAGACTTTTGGAACTGGAGGTCTGGAGAGAGAATTTCAAATATGATCAGTTCAAACTCAATCCCCTGCCTTAGACTCGGTATACAGCGTAGATCCCAGCTGGGCTTCTTGGTTTCCGAGAGTTATGCTAAATTCATGTGCCTTGTTTTACTGGTTCTTTTATAATGACCCTGTAGATTGATTTCAGTTCCAAGAGTCTTTATCAAGAGCATTCACATTTAACTTACGTGCTGCATCATCACTTTGCCTTTTGGGGGAACTTAGAGCAGCTAGGACATTTCACCCCAGCAATGAGCTGGCTTTGTCCATGTGTCCTAGTCACTGGAAAAAAAAGACTATTTTGATTAAGCAGACTGAACTAGACCCTTTCCATGGACCTCTGGACTCCCTCTTTGATTAAATACAACTCACTGGACATTACACAGGAGTAATATTTATATTAATAGTAACTTGCACAGGAAAACCCTACAGAGATCAATGGAAAATGAAAATCTCTATAGATTTTTCTTTTTTTTGGAACAATCCTATAAAATTCAGTGGAGAATAGTATCCCTGCAACTGCATTCTTCAGCAGATTGAAAAACAAAAACATCTAAGAACCCTACGGAAAGGATTTCATTCTCTATTAAATCCCATTGGTTTTCAGTGTCATTTTTATAGGTCTGTACTAATTTCATATGGAATCCTATTGGTAACATCTCTATTAAATTCTATGGGTCTTTTCCATAAGGGCCTTTCCATAGATTTCAAAGTACTTTCAGGTATTGACTCTAATACCAGCACTGCAATGTAGGGAAGTATTACTCTCTCTAACACAAATGGGAGAAGCTGAGGGACAGTAAGGTTACAAGACTTGCTCGAGGCTGCACAAAACCTGTGCCAAAGTCAGGAACTGAACCCAGATCATCTACCTCCCAGTCCTGTGCTTGAACAACCAGACCAGCCCTTCGCCCATATACAGGAACAGTAACAGAGTCTTTTCAGAAATCCAAGTCATCGGTTGGGGCTTTAAATGGCAACTTGCCAGGGATTACAACGGAGTCTGGCCACAGGTCCCACATGCAAATAAAATCCTGTAAATGAATCAAAATGCTTCATGGTCCCATGAGCAATTCTGGGAAACGGAAAATTGGTGCTTTTGCTCTGGATGCCAGAAATCAGGCTTCCCAGGCCCACTTGTTGCAACCCACCACTCCGAAAGAGGGTGAATGCTGCCACCATCTGCTGATAAATTATGGGCCTTTTCCTTGCACACAATCCACCCCAGGGACTGAAGTCAGAGGGCCCTGACCCTGTTGTTGAGGTGCTCTCATGTTGACGACTCATAAGAATCCTTCTGAAGTAAAGATTTGTTCAGCCCTTTGGAATTTACCAGAGTTTCAGGCAAGAAAGGACCACAAGTCACCCAGTCTGAGCTCCCATATATAACAGGCCACTATACTTCACTCAGATTCCCCTAAGTTGAGCCCAAAGACTTTAGTTCAGCCAAAGCATTTCAGTCCTCAGGAGAGCACACTGTTGTGTGTCATAGGCAGAGAACAGTGGATACAGAGACACTACCAATTCCTGAGGCCCCTGTGAGGGCAGGGAATTGATTAGAGGAGAAAACATGCCCAGATGATGCTACTAGGTGTTCCATGCCCATGTTGCAGAGGAAGACAAAACCCCTCGAGGGTCCCTGCCAGTCTGACCTGGGGGGAAATTCCTTCCCAACTCCAATTCTGGTGATCAGTGTGACCCTGAGTATGTGAGCAAGAACCAGCCATGCACCTAAGATCTCTACACTGCAGGTGGAGGTGATATTGCAGCTTGGACAGACATATCCACGCTAGCTGTAATCCACCAGTACCTAGCACAGCTAAAACTAGCCATGAAGCCATGGTGGTACAGGCTCCAGTGCAGGCTAGGAACATGTGAAGTAATCCATTCCACTGCATCCTCATTGCTATTTTTAGCTGTGCTAGGTAGATTACAGCTCGTGCAGTTATGTCTGCCCGAGCAGCAATCACACCTCTGAATGCACGGCAGACAGCCAATGAAAGAGGCTTCTGCGCACCTCCTCAACACACCAGTCCACCCTGTCTGGTGTCCTGTCTCCAGCTGTGACCAGTCGCTGATGTCTCAATTGTGTAAAAATCCTTCTTGTCCCCTGTAGGCAACCATATGTAGCACCTTGCATAAAGTCACAGCTGACACTGTTCCAGGGGAAAGGGATTCTAATTACCATTCTGCCCACATCTTATGGCATCAGCTCTGACCACAACAGACCTAAGTTAACGTCTAAGGCCTGGTCTACACTACACGTTTAAATCGGTTTAATGGCCATTAAATCGATTTAACGCTGT
>NC_133769.1:116122375-116138471 GCF_003597395.2 Chelonoidis abingdonii
GTGCCTAGTGTGGACGCTCACATTCGACTTTATAATATCAATTTTATTAGACCGATTTTAGCTAATTCGATATTATCCCGTAGTGTAGACGTGGCCTAAGTCCCCCCATGGGGATCAGGATCCTGCTGCCTGGGGAGGCTGGGAATGAGAAGCTGAACACTAGCTGTACTGGGCTGTAGCTCTTCCTTGCACCAGGAATGTGATTTCTGGAATGTGAATCTGGCTGCCTTCACAAATTGGGAGCTTCCCAAGCCTCTGGCCGGCTTAGCTGTAAATTCACCCAAATGACATATTTTTGCAATGGTTGCTAATATATTAGCAGGATCTAAGGTAGCGAGGCCACCTTGTGACTACCAGCGGCAATTGCGCCTTTTCTGTTTTGTTTTTGATTAAACACCCAATTGGGATATCCTGAGCAGTCCCAGTGAGAGCTCACAGTAAGGGCTCAGGGGACTCAAATCATGCAGTAACATATAAAAAGATTCAGCTGCAATCCAGAAATTGCTGGGAGACTTGGCTCAATTTCTTGTGTGCTCCTGTTTTAGAACACATTACACGAGGAGAGTAAAAAGAGCACCTGACCTCGGGAGCCAGGGAGACATTATGGACTTCACCCACCCTGAATATTTACATGGTAACTTACTGCTCAAAGATACTATCTCAATAATAGTCACAAATAAGTATTACATTTAAATTGCGCTGCACAGCTCTGCCTGAGCTCCTCAATTCTGACCTTCCAATACACCAGTCACTAGCTGCCATTCCAGTTCTAGGGGCATAATGCAGATCTGCTAATGCACCTCCATGCTGGTCTGCAGCATCCCCTGCTATTCCAGTTCTCCCTTCCATCTGCCCTGCAAAGCACCTGAGCTGCACAAACCTCCAGACTTGCCCTAATACCATAGTCCTGACCTGCAAAGACTTCCTTAGTCCTAAAATCAAGCCTCTCCTCTGGAAAAAACACAAACCCTCTGCCAATGCATTACTCTATGCTTGCTCTTGCTGTATCTTCTGCCGTTTCAGTCCTGCATCCCCACACAGCTTGGCCAGCACACCTCACTCCTGCCTTGCAGCAGCCTGTACTCTTGGATTTCAGAGTCACGGATCTGAGCTGCTACATTCCTTTCGGTTTATCAGCTCTGTTCAGGGCCTGATGAAGGAAGAGGCATTTGTGTGGCCTTCCTTGGGATGATTGTTATAGGTTGGATGTAAGTGCCGGCCTTCATTTAAGATAATTGTAAAAAACATTTAAGCTCCTATATGGAACCAGGTAGCTGAAACAACAGAGGCCTCCATCCCATAACATAGGGTGGAGAGGCATGGGTGGAGAGGTTTTGCTGGATATTGGCATGGGTGGAGAGGTTTTGCTGGATATTGTTTTGAGAAGGTTTGTGTGTCTGTGGAAGAGAGAGGCCAAAAGGCAGAGAAGAAGGGAGAATCACAGCAAGGACAGAGTCAGGATAATCACTGGGAGTGTGGCCCTGAACAAAAGCGGAGAGAGTGTTTGGGGCTAAGTGCTGACTAGAGGCTTGGAAATGTGAGTAAAGACACAATCTCTTATTTAATTCCTACTGTGGTCAGGGAAATGGGACTTTATACATTCCTTGTAAATAAACAGGAATGCCTGAGTCCATCATCAGTTTCTTCTAATAATCACTTGGGTCAAAAAGGAGTAACAGTATATACTATTTCTCCAATTCTGGGCAGGGCCGGCGCTTCCATTCAGGCAGCCTAGGCAATCACCTAGGGCGCCAGGATTATTGGTGGGCGGTATTTTGCTGGAGGGGGCGGCCGAAGACTCCGGTTGACCTGCCGCAGTCGTGCCTGCGAAGGGTCCGCAGCTCCAGTGGAGCTGCCGCAGTCTTGCTTGCAGAGGGTCTGCAGCTCCGGTGGAACTGCCACAGTCGTGCCTGTGGATGGTCGGCTGCTCGCGCGGCTCCAGTGGACCTCCTGCAGGCACCACTGCGGCAGCTTCACCGGAGCCGTGGACCAGAGGACCCTCCGCAGGCACGACTGTGGGACCAGCGTGCGGGTTGGCGAAATTGCCATGCACCTAGGGCGCTAAACCCCCTAGCGCCAGTCCTGATTCTGGGAGATGAGTGAGGGGAAGTCACATCTAATTTGGTATGGATGCACATCCCATCACCGCCTTGAACTTGGCTTTTTGGGCCACCAAAATACCCATCACCCCTGCCCAGAGAGGTGGTCCTGGCAGAGTGGACTCTGTGTAGTTCTGGAAACGAGCAGCACCTCTAGGAGCAATGACTCCTGGTGTGGAGGGGAGAGTTTCCTTGAAAAAAAGCATAAGAGACAAAACTGAGGCAGAGCCACTCAGAAGTGATAAGATGAAGGATTTAATGGAATGAATGGAGAGGTCCTCAAAGTCCATGTCGGAGAAGAGCTTCTGTGACCCTCCACTCCAGGGCTGAGTCTCTCCTGTCCCACCCACTGCAGCATTGGGGACTCTCAGCTGTTTGAATCAGCTCCTGTGTGTGCTCCCCAGGAGACAAATAAGGTGCATCACTGACTCCACACTGTTTCTGGAGACCCTTCTATGGCAGCCCCTGCTGAGCCCATCAAATCCTCCAGCGGAAGAGAAATCAGCTCACAAGTCCTGCTCCCCTCAGCAAGTGGAGAATCCTTGAGTCATCTGACAGCTGGAAGGAGTGTATGAAACAATCCAGGGAGCCAGAGTGGCCCTAACAATGGGACTCTAGCTCTGTCAGCATCAGGAGGCCGGGTCTGGTGGAAGGAAGGGGCTGCCTCGTGCCCAGACTGAAAGGTAAGTCCTCATCTGGGCAGACCAACTGGCGGAATCTCTGAAAGACAAAGTCGGATGTTGAACAAGGGTGTAGGGGTGGATCGGGCTCAACTACAGCCTCCTCCCCCAAACTGCACCCCCAGCAAATAGCCCCTTTCTAAGTAGCCTTCCAGCAAAGGCAGCACAGAGGGGAGAGGCAGGGAGGAATTTGGTAATCACGTCTGGATCTCAGGCTGAATGATTCCCAGTTCATACACGTAGGTCCTCCCCCTACTGGGACACCAGCCCCTTAAGTCCAGGGATGCCCTAGAATAGCCCCAGTTCCCACATTCAGATATGACAATTTAAACAACAGTTGAAAACCACCTTGGCTGTTTAAACAGCAGCTGGGAATCCCCAGGACTTGTGTGGGACCCAGGGAAAATTCCCTTCCATGTCCCTGACTAGCGCTGTGATGCTGCCAAAACAAAGTCAGCCTCCCACGTTATCGACCCCAGCTTTTACACCTGAGCCAGCTGGCAAGTTTCAAATGCAGACCAACCCCACAATGCTTGAGAGCAGCAGCACCCAGCCATTGCTTCCTCATAATCAGGGCTGTACACATCCAAAGGCCACTCCTAGGGTGTGCAGAACGGCACTAACCCAGCCCCTGTGGACATCAACAGGTGCTCTGCCGATGGAAATGTCAGCAAAAAGCAGAGGCTTTTCTCCACAGACAGGGAGACGACAAAGGTTACGGACCCAGTTCTTCCTTACAGTCCATCCCCATGCACTGCTCTAGGGGATGAAAGTTGGTGAAGAAAGCTCAGGGATCCCCAAGTCCAGAAGGTCTCTAAAGCCAGCTTAGGGGAGCCTCATGTCAGGTAGAGGACATTCTGGAGGGAGGTGCATGGTCACAGCACGCTGTGTTCTGGCCCAGGAGAAAAACAATGCAAGAGCATCCCTGAGGCTGCTCTAAATTACACCAAATGCTGTGTAGGCACCTGGCTGCCTCACAACACAGGCAGTGTAAAGGTGGCTTCAAGCCTCCATTGATGCCCCCACCACTCTCCATTCCAACAATGAGATAGTGGTGACTCAGCAGAGGACCTAGAGGTCCCAGCATTCGGCCTAGCCTGCATCATACACTGGGATCCATAGTCCCCATGAGCCAGAGCTCCACACCTGAGATGAGGGCAGCCCACAGGCTATCTGTAGACCCCAGTGGACTGCGTTTGGTCTCAGCCTGCACCTGGTCTCCTATCAGCACTTCCCACAAAGCTGTTTTCCTACGGCATTTGACAAGTGATGGAGAGCCAATAACTGCGAGGCACAGCTAGTTCTGTGTAGCCCTCCAGCCAACTTGAATTCAATAAAGCCACTAATTCTTTACAGTAATAGACTGAGCTCCAGTAATTTAATTCTACACTCCTGTTATTAACCCACAACACACCAATCACACCTCAAGAGGCTGTCACTTCAATATGCCAGTGACCTGTAAAGCCCCCCATCACCCCACTGTGGCCCAGATCCCGCACCCGAAGCAGCAATCTCACCTCTCTCAGGGAACCCTTGATCATGGAGAGTTTGTAGACAATCCAGAGAGGGATGCAGACCATAGACGAGAGAGCCAGCAGCCAGCCCAGGGTGTCTCCCCACCAGGGGTACACATACTTCTTGTTGTAGGTCAGAGGGGTATATTTAATCAGAGAAAACAGGAAGGTCGCCTGGGGAGGTGGAAGAAGCCAAGAAGAGAGGAAGGGGAGAAGCAATGCCATTAGCCAACATGATTTCCCTTCTGAATTCACACCCGCAGCAGGACTTCCTTGGGACAGACAGTCCCTGAGGGGCAACAATCAGAGCATCCATCAGACCCAGTTGGGTGCTGCTGCCCCTTCAATTAGTGTTTATCATCTCAGCCAAGAGTTCGTCCTAGCAGCAATCCCAGACAATCTGTTCCCACCCCTCCAGTTATTCCATCCCCACTCACGGATGTCCATGGTGATCAGGTAGACCACACAGCAGCAGCTGGGTTAGAACCTTTGGCTTCCAAACCACAGGTTGCTTCAGCTAAAGTGGGAGTCCGCTTGCTAGGGGTATGTCTACACAGCCAGCAGAAACCTGCTGCAGCGAGTCTCACAGCCTGGGTCTACAGATTCAGGCTCATTCTATAGCACTAGAAATAGTTGTGCAGACATTCAGTATCGGACTGGAGCTCAGGTTCTGAAGCAGAGCCTAAGCTCCACCCCAAATGTCTACACAGCTTTTTTTAGTGGCATAGCATGAGCCTGAATCTGCTGACTCTGGCTCTGAGACTTGCTGCCGTGGGTTTCTGCTGGCCGTGTAGATGTACCATAGGTGTCAGTAGCAGTAGGGTTCTTACCTTCTACGGATCAGTTGCTGGAGGACAACGTGATGGCCACACTGAGCCAGTGAGCCATTACAACCTGGCCTGCTCCATGGGAAAGTGCTTACTACCTGCTCAATATGTCCCCAATACAGGGGTCCCAGAGCGATCCATTTCTCCACTCCCACAACAACCTAAACCAGCCCCACTCCTCTCTCCGGCCCCCAGACCAATGGTCCCCAGGCTCTCACCATGCAGACAGCTGGCGTGATGAAGAGCCAGCAGTATTTGGCAATAGGCCCTGGCCTGTAACCAATCATGTCTTCAATGTTATCATAGAAATGATCAGCACCTGAGAAAGACAAGGAACGAGACCCTGTTAACAAAAAGGAACAAGAGTAATGGTCTGCATGACCCAGAGAGGATACTGACCGACAGGAAGACCCATGTGGAGAGAAGGGAGCTCAGAAATGGAACATTATGGGTAATACAGATAAGCGCAAATGGGAAATTTGTTAGGGTCGTGGACTTCCTTGCTGGCATGAGGCAGCTTCTCCAGCCAGCTCCCCCAGGGCTCTGCTGTCAGGAAGCTCCCACCATCTAAGTCCCTGGGCACTGAAGTGAGAACACTTTGTGCTACTGTCTGTAAAGGGTTCCAATGGGCCAGGTTTACTAAGGGGATCTGTGGCCTGGTGCTCTCAGGGAGAACAGAGAGACCAGCCCCAGTGAGGGGACAAGAGTCCACTTAGGGATTCAGAGTCAGTGAATACTTACCATACACCCAGCCAATACAAAGCGTCTCAAAGATGGCAACGAAGAGCAGGCACATGCCACTGGCAGCGTAGTAATCGAAGAGCTGGAAGATGTACATCCCACCCTGGGAGGGGCCAAGCAGGGAGAAGAGAGTGAGAAAAAATCTAACTAAGGGACATGTCAAGCCATTCAGCAGGAGAAAGAACCAACTCAGGTCTTTGGCGCCTTCCTGCCCTGCCAAGCATTCCCCTTATAAGCCCAACCTGGCCAAAACCTGATCTGCACTGGGGACCTCTGTGGAAACCCTGTTTTCCCCAGATCCCATCCCTGCTCTCTCTGCAGCCTCTCGTTTCCAGGAGAGTATAAGTCACTGTCCAGGAGTTTAGAGTTATTTTTAGGACAGTCTGAAAAAAATAAGCCTGGTAGTGGGAAATGGGAAAAGAGACCCACAGGTCAATATCTCTAATGTTCAAAAATCAACTCAGACTCCAAATTTGCACCCAGATATAACTGTGAGTGCAATTTTGCAGGCACAAATCATTGATGGCCCAAATTTTAGCTGGCTTAGTTGCCTAATTCTACAGGCACTGCTACAACACGGGCCTGCAATTAATTCTAGGTGCAAAATTGCAGGTGAAAAATCAGGGGCAGCTTTTCAAAAATCAGGCCCAAAGAGAGACAGAAGGAGCCAGAGAGAGAGAGAGAAACCCACACACAGGAATCACCCCCTCTCACTGCCAAAAGGGAACCTGGGCCCAATTCTGATCTCACACCAGTTTTTACGCCAGCAGAATTCTATTTACTTCCATGGGGCTAATCCCAGTTTACACAAATAGACATGAGGTCAGAACCAGGCCCAGCAGTTTACTGTACACATAGTGCTCATGAGGGTCCCATCAAGTAAGGAAGAAAGGGATAAAGATGCTCCAATAGCCTTCAAATGAGACGGGGTAGGGCTTGATTTGCATGAACCTCTGAAAAGTCCTGATCTTCAAAACAGTCTCTCACAGGCCAGCACAGAGCAATGGTCCACAAGAGTTTAGGACAAGCAATGAAAGCTGCACTATCCAGTTGAAAGAATATTTAGTGAGGCAGCATGTAAAACCCTGTGCTGGAACTGGGCCACATCATCACAGAACAGCTCTTGTAAAATACACCCCGGAATCCTTACTGACCACTTGGGTCAGGACTCCCCTTTAAACTCTTCCCCAAAGCTGCCAACTCCAGCAGCACCTTGCCCACTAGTCCCATGCTGAGATTCAGTACTGAAGTAAGAGGGCAGAGCACCACCTACTGAATCAGTAACACCACTGCTTGCAGCACCTGGGGTGCACCTTAGAGGTCTCCCATCTGAGCACTGACCCAACACTGCTTATCTTAGGAGAGCACATAGACTACAGCCCCAGGTGGAATTGCTGCAGCTGGGCTCCTAATCCAGCTACAGGGTCTAAAGTCCTTTTTCTGCCCAGAGGGATTTCAGTCAGATGTGACTGGAGCACCCTATAGACTGTGAGCTACAGGAGGGATGGAGCGAGGGATTCCTGTCTCTGAGCTCTACCTCTGTGAGCATGACCAGTCCTACAAGGTAGGAGAGAATGGAGACAAGCAAGATGAGGATCTCACGGCGGTTTTGCTTCCGGAAGATGGTGGGGTACATGTCGATAACAGCTGTCACCAGGCTCTCCACACAGACGAACTAGGAAGAAGAGAGTTCACACACCTATCAGCATGCTTTTACTACGCCAGCCCGACTGGGCTTCATTGCTCCACGGCTTCTTGCTCTCAAGACAGGTTTCCCTCAGCCAGGAGAGACTGCACACATTCAACATTGAGAGCTAGCCCCAGCCGTGCCATGGCTGTCCTGGGAACTTCCATTCACATCCATGCCTCAATCCCTTACTAAGGGTGTGCAGCTGGAAACCAGCACTAGGCCATTTCCCAAACCCCCACTAGGCGTGCTGCTGAAATCAGCTCACAGCCTTCCCTCCATGCGACAACAGCTGGGCTCTAAAATCCATATCAGTGCCATGCTGAAAGTTCCCACTAGGGGTTGCTGCTGAACCAACCACAGCCCTGACTCCAGAAGGTATTGCTGAAAACCAGCATCATGGTTTCACAGGACATCTGCTCAGACCCCTTCCCACACAACGGGCTGCAGCTCTTCCCTGGACTGCAGGAGCTGGATGGAAGGAAGGGGCTCGCAGTGAGCATGACATTATTATCATCATAGCACACAGACACTCCAGCTGACATTGGGGCCCCATTGTACCAAGCACTAGACAAATACATAGCGGGACAGCTCTGGCGCCAGAAAGTTTACGCTCTAGATAGACCGGACAGGCAATTGAGGTGAAGTTACTGGCCCAAGGTCACACAGCAGGTCAGTAGCAGAACTGGGAATAGAACCCAGGTCGCCTGAATCCCCGTCAAGTGCCCTGTCCACTGGGCCCGTCCGTGTGTCTGAGCCCATACTAGATTAAGTGAGAGCTGACTGGGGCACTCTACTGTCTGGACAGGGGAATGTGCTTTGCTACCTCAGAACTTGAACCCAGCACTTTCCCTCACCACCTGGCCATTTATCAAGTGGAATGTGTTGGCTGTCAGTTTGAAGGGAAGCTGGCCAGACAAGAAGGAAGCACTCGTGTCCTGTCTGTGCATCTGTACCTGGCTATCCAGTCCCAGCAGAACCACCATCAGAAAGAAGCAGCAGGCCCAGAGTGGGGAGAAAGGCAGCATGACGACAGCTCGAGGGTATGCAATAAATGCCAGGCCAGGCCCTGTGAAAAGAGGGTCATTTATAGTAGATGGCAGGGACCAAATCTAGAAGCCATCAGCTGCACCATCGCCCTGCCAGGCAGTGAGGAAGAGGTCACCAAAGCAGAATCAGGGAGATTAGCAGCTCAGAACTGGTCTATGGCACCCACCCACGTGCAAAACACACCCCACCTTCCCCAATGAATTCACTCCTGGCACTAGGAAGCACCATTCAAGAAACAGTGCCTCCATTGCTGGCTGAGGAAGATCAGAGAAACCAGAGCAGGCTACAGCTCTACTGCCAGGAGTGAGGGCAGACGAGCCACAGCAGGCTTTAGGCTCCACCTCTATGGCTGGGGCTCCCAGCTGGTGGATTCCTAATGTGCGTGCAGAGCAAACAGGAACTCAGATCTTAACGTTTCATGCCACAGGCCTGGTCTACACTACGCGTTTAAATCAATTTAAAGAGCATTAAATCGATTTAACGCTGTACCCGTCCACACTACAACGCCCTTTATATCGATATAAAGGGCTCTTTAAATCGATTTCTGTACTCCACCCCGACGAGAGGAGTAGCGCTAAATTCGATATTAACATATCGGATTACGGTTAGTGTGGACGGAAATCGACGTTATTGGCCTCTGGGCGGTATCCCACAGTGCACCACTGACCGCTCTGGACAGCAATCTGAACTCGGATGCAGCGGGCAGGTAAACAGGAAAAGCCCCGCGAACTTTTGAATTACATTTCCTGTTTGCCCAGCGTGGAGCTCTGATCAGCACGGGTGGCGATGCAGTCTCAAATCCAAAAAGAGCTCCAGCATGGACCGTACGGGAGATACTAGATCTGATCGCTGTATGGGGAGACAAATCTGTTGTATCAGAGCTCCGTTACAGAACACGAAATGCCAAAGCGTTTGAAAAAAAATCTCCAGGATACACAGCGCTGCGTGACAAGCGTAACGGGAAGCCAGAGACTCAAATGGACGCTCATGGATGGAGGGGGTACTGAGGACTCCAGCTATCCCACAGTCCACAGCAGTCTCTGAAAAGTATTTGCATTCTTGGCTGAGCTCCCAATGTCTGTAGGTTCAAACACAGTGTCTGGCGTGGTTCAGGGAATAGCTCCTCAGTTTCTTCCCCCCCCCCCCCCCACGTGAAAGAAAAGGGAAAGAAATCATTTCTTGACTACTTTCAATGTCACCCTATGTGTACTGAATGCTGCTGGTAGACGCGATGCTGCAGCAGTGAAGAGCAGTATCCGCTCCTCTCCCTCTCCCCCTCCCTGGTGGTAGACGGTGCAATAGGACTAGTAACCGTCCTCATGAATATCTAACATGTTGACATCGAGGCCAACATTGCTGGTTACTCCCAGTAGATAGGACAGAACGGCTAATAACCAGCTTCATCATAGCAACTGGGGGCTTCAGCCCCCTCCCTTTCCTGTGTAAAGAAAAGATTCTGTACTGCCTGGACTGTCATAGCAGCAGCATGCTGTGCTCCTCTCCCCCACACCGCTTAATGTCCTGCCTGGACTATCATCGCGCCGGGAGGCTGCCTCCCCCTCATTTTATGTCACTAATCAGTGTTTCTTATTCCTGCATTCTTTATTACTTCATGACACAAATGGGCAGGACACTGCCACGGTATCCCAGGAAGGTTGGGGGAGGAGGGAAGCAACGGGTGGGGTTGTTGCAGGGGTACCCCCTGTGAATACTGACACGGAGCAGCTGTGCTCTGATACACTGGTCCTCTAATACACTTGCCCCTTATTCTAGGCAGGACTGACTCTATTTTTAGAAACCATAAGGGAGGGATTGACTCAGTCCCAAGTGAGTCAATCCCAATTTTGCTTTTGCGTTGCACCCCCGGCCGATTTCAGCCAGGGGCACTCATGATAGCAGCGGACAGTACAGAGGGGGAGAGATAACCGTCATCTCATTGCCAGTTTTCTCCGGCAGTAGACGGTACAGAACGACCGGTAACCATCTCTGCTATCATTGCAAAAGCAAGTGAATGCTGCTGTGTAGCGCTGGAGTATCGCCTCTCTCTCCGCGGCATCCAGTACACATACGGTGCCGGAAAAAAAAAAAGCTGAACGGGCTCCATGGTTGCCGTGCTATGGCGTCTGCCAGGGCAATCCAGGGAAAAACGGCGCGAAAGGATTGTCAGCTGATGTTTTCCCGGAGGAAGGAATGACTGACGACATTTACCCAGAACCACCCGCGACAATAATGATTCAACCCAGAATTCCAAGGGGCGGGGGAGACTGCGGGAACTATGGGATAGCTACGGAAGAGCTACCCACAATGCAATGCTTCAGAAATCGACGTTAGCCTCGGACCATGGACGCACAACGCCGAATTACTGTGCCTAGTGTGGCCGCATGAAATTGAATTTATATCATCAGTTTTATAAAACCGATTTTAGCTAATTCAATATTATCCCGTAGTGTAGACGTGGCCAAAGATTCACACGCTGTAACCACGTTGGGACTCAGTTTATTTAGCTCAGAAGAGCTGAGTTGACCCTTCTGGGATTTGAACCTGGGGTTGCAATTAATCTCGTTTCATTGTGCCTCTTAGGGGGTCAGCAGCTTTGGGACCCACCTGAGTCACTGTTCTCTGCTCTGCTCTCTTTACAGGAGCTCTTTTGTCAAGGACAATGCAGAAAAGGAGTCCAGGGTCAGTGTTAGGTGACCAGAGATTGTCCCACATTAGCAAAGGCCCATTCTATCCTGCACATTGCTCTTCCTGCGCACTGAGCCTACTCACCTGACTCTGCTACTTCAGAAATAGGCACACCTTGTTCCTGCGCCATGAAGCCCAAGATGGAAAAGATTGCAAAGCCAGCCACAAAACTTGTACCACTGTTCAAAAAACACAGCGCAATGCAGTCCCTGGAAGGAGAAAAGACAAGCATCAGAATGGGGGAACCAGCCAGCCAATCAGACAAGAACATCAGCATGGGATGGAAGAGGGAGAAGCCATTCAAAAAGAAGTATCAGTGAGGCACAGCAGCCAATGAGATGAAAGCACCCACAGAGACACGCACATATGTCTATATTAATCATTTCTATGCAGATGTTTAAGCAGATGTCTTGACAGTGTGTGGCTGTGGATTCATCTGTGGATAAATATAGGACATGTGCATCTTCACATCATAACACCGATGCTGCTTCTTCATCCCACATACTGACAGCCTCATAACGTCACAGAGCCTAAAATAAATTCAGAACTCTTTATTTATAAGCATCAACCTGTCTGTCTCTAGATCAGGTACAGCTGGCCCTCCATTACCACCATGTCTGTGTCCCTAACGATCTTTATTTAGCCTCAACACCCTTATGAGGCAGATATTCTGTCCATTTTATAAATAGGGAACAGAGGCACAAAGAAACTTGCCCAAAGTCATACAATGGGTCTGCAACAGAACAAGGAGTAGAACCCAGGTCTCCCATGTCCCAAACTAGAACCCTAACCACTAGGCCATCCTACTTCTTATAGCAGTTGCTATACAGAATTAGACCTGTGACCCATCTAATCCAGTATCCTTGCTATGACCGTGGCCAGTACTGGATGTACCAGAAGAAGATGCAAAAGCTGCAGAGAGAGTAATTGTAGGATGACCTGCCCATAAGGGAAGTTTCTTCCCACCACAACCCAATCAATTAGTGGCTGTC
This sequence comes from Chelonoidis abingdonii, assembly GCF_003597395.2. Lineage (NCBI taxonomy): Eukaryota > Metazoa > Chordata > Testudines > Testudinidae > Chelonoidis > Chelonoidis abingdonii. The sequence goes on from NC_133769.1 coordinate 116,134,651, forward strand.
TGATAAGTTGAAACATAAGAGTTTGTATCCTATCTAATGTACCTGTGGATAGTCTCATTGCTTATATAAATGCCTGATTCTTTTTTGAACCAGTCAACTTCTGTCCCCAAGAATATCTTGCAGCAGTGAGTTCCACATGTGACTCACATTAGGATTTTTGCAATTTTGTGGTATCAATTTTAATTCATTGCTTTTCAGTGCCACTGGCTGTCCCCTGGTGATGAGACATGATAAACAGAAGCACCCAATTCACTTTCTCTAAACTATGCATTTTGTATACCTCTATCACATCTTCTTTTATTCACCAAATCTTTAAACTAAACAATCCCAAACTTTTCAGTTTCTCGTCATACTTGAGTCTCCCCATGCCTCTAGTCAGTCTCACTGTCTCTGAACCGCTATGTTTCTGTTCTGTCTTTTAGAGACGAAGAGACCAGAACTGAACACTACATTTCATGAAAGGCCATACCATTGATTTCTATTAATTTATGGCATTTACTATATTCAGTATTATTATCTATATCAGGGGTCAGCAACCTTCCAGCAGTGATGGGCCAAGTCTTCATTTATTCAGTCTGATTTAAGGTTTCGCGTGCCAGTAATACATTTTAACGTTTTTAGAAAGTCTCTTTCTATAAGTCTATAATATATAACTAAACTATTGTTGTATGTAAAGTAAATAAGATTTTTAAAATGTTTAAGAAACTTCATTTAAAATTACATTAAAATGCAGCGCTCCTGGACCGGTAGCCAGGACCCAGGCAATGAGAGTGCCACTGAAAATCAGCTCGCGTGCCGCCTTCGGCATACGTGCCATAGGTTGCCTACCCCTGATCTATATCCTTTCTTTGTATAATTTGTAGCCAAGGATTTAAGACATTAAGTATATTTAGGATATAGAGGTGAAATGTAAGTATTAGTTAATGTTTTAACACCTGGCCTACAGGCGTTTAAGATATTCAGTTTAGTGACACAAGGCCTTAGTCCTGAAACAGGTTGACATAACTAGTTGACTGAAAGAGAAATGTGTACCAGCAAAGTGTATGATTACAGTAAAAAATGTGTTAAGTGCTGATGGTCTGGAAACTATGCATCAATAGATTGAATAATAGGTTGCAATGAGCCAGTTAACACTGCAAGATGCCCAACAGTGACATTTTGCAGGGTTCTCTAATAACCTTAACTTGCTATATTAATTCATTGACATAGATGTTAATGAGAATAAAGGGAACTAAGGAAATAGTCTATAGAAAATTGGACATCCCTAAATTAGTGGGATGTGGTAGTATGAAAAAGGAGATTGAATCCCTTATGCGTATATATGGGTCTTAGCAGACGTAAGTAGAACTCAGGATAAATGGGTGTCGACTTGCCTGTGTGCTGGGAGGGTGATGGGTGGGGAGACATGCATGGGAAGATGGCAGGATGACACCAGGTGACTATGATGGTGATGAAGATAACTGACACTCCAGGGTCTGCCAGCAGGAGATGTGATGCCACTCAAAGGGCTAAACACTTTACCCTCTCTATCTGCTATTGTATTTCAGTGTTTGTGGGATTGGTTTATCTGCAGAGTGAATTTGTTAATAAAGGGACTTGTGATAAATTGCAATTGTTTCTTGTGTGCTTCTAGGGTCTCTGATTCTAATGGAACTGATAATAGCAGCCCTCTGGAGATGCTGTAGCCCTTTGGAGACTGAACCTATATTGACCACTACGCTCTAACAGATTAATAAATAAAATTAATGAATCCATCCATCGACAAGGCTGTAAAGCTAATGCTGCATTTGCTTTGCAGACCCCCTGCACAATGAGTAGTTCTCTTCATTGATCTATCCACAATAACACCCTCCTGTTTTTCCAGAAAATTTACAGTTAATTTAGGACACACAAGGTGAGAGCAGTGCAAATTATTCATTTGTACATAAATTAGTTCGCATGTGTCAAAATTGAACAACATCTGCCATTACGTTGGCCAATCACCTAGCTTGGTTAGGTCCCTCTGACGTTCCTCACCATCTTGTCTAGTTTTGACTGACCTAAATCGTCTTGTTGCTGTCTCACTGTCCACCCCATTTTCCAAATAGTTAGTGACTATAAAGAACAACACTGGTCTTGGTGATCTATGGGGCACCCTGCTGTTATTTTTTTACCATGTTGAAAATTGACTGTTTATTCCTATGTAAGTCCCAGGCAGAATGTAGGACAGATCCATGAGAAATAAAGCTACCTAGGGAAGAGGATAGTATGAAGGACTGGCACGAAAATAAAGAGCTATTCATCTAGCACAGCTCAGCAGTAAAGGAATGTTGTTACTATTTAATGGCTAGATGGTTAAATGGCTTGAATGGAACACCACCACTTTCTACTTCAAAGGCACCTTCCATCTGAGGCTATCAAAGTTCTTTACAACCTTACTGTGATGTAGGTAATTATCATCTCCATTTTGCAGGTAGGGAAATGGAGACACAGATAGATTGCCTGTGTTACCAAGGTCACACAGTAAGTCAGCAGCAGAGCCAGCAAAATAACCCAGGTCTTCCTGTGCCATGCCTCAAACACAAATCCTTTGTTCCTTCCTCTGCCATCCTTCTTCCCCTCAAATGAGATGGGGGCTCTCAGTCCAGTTCTCACTGGACAGGTGTCCATGCCACCACAACTGGCAGTGAACCTAATCTTAAGGGGAGAAGAGACTGCGGCACCAGAGTGTAAGCTCCTCAGGGCACAGCACCACCCATGTCTTTAGCTTTTAGAGAAGCACCATGCAAACCTACAGGGGGCACAATAACAACAAACAAATTCTAATATATTTAAAGACAAGAAATCCCAGTTTAAAGAGTAGTTTAACTGACAGAGTACGGGGGACTTGTCTGTATATAAATGTAACACCCCAGTTTTTCCCATTTCGTACAATTCATCTGGATACTGTGCTGACAGATAAACATCACATCAAGATAAAAGGTGTTCTGATTGGTGAGTGGGTAGCATTCTGGGGCTGCACGAGCCTTTCACCAATGGAGACACGGTTACAAATGTTGGAAACATCTAACGTGAAAATGACTTGGCTCTCACATTCTTCCCCACCTGCGCACTTCACAAGACTACCAGACAACTTGGTACAATTTAATAGGATTGCCAGTTTCTGTTCAAGGATAGCCCACCGCTAACTAGAACAGCAGTGGGAAGGCTGCATTTTAGGAGTCAGATGCATTGGCAAGACTGAATGTGGTTTCCAGGACTGGAGTGCCCGTGGTTGCTGTAGGACAAGAGTGAAGTTTAGTGAGAGTTGTGCGAGGAACCAGGACTGCAATAGCAAAGAGAATTGCATGGTGAGGATTGACTGGAATGGCAGAGCTTCAGGGGGAAAGACTCAAATCAAATACTACCAGCAAATCATTTGTGTGTGTTCTAAATCATAGAATCGTAGACTGTTAGGGTTGGAAGAGACCTCCGGGGATCATCTAGTCCAGCCCCCTGCTCAAAGAAGGACCAAAACCAACTAAATCATCCAAGCCAAGGCTTTGTCAAGCCGAGCCTTAAAAACTTCTAAGGATGGAGATGCCACCACGTCCCTAGGTAACCCATTCCAGTGCTTCACCACCCTCCTAGTGAAAAAATCCACTCACAAGCTTTTGTAAACAGGAGAATGCTTCTGTTTAATGGCACTGTAAGCAGAGTCAGGATGAGCTGTACCCTGACATCTGGTGGTGAAGTATGGGAAGTGTGGAAAGAATGTCTGGAATGCAAAATCTCAAATATTTGCATAGGCACGCCTACCCCATCCCAGACTGCCGAGCTGTGGGACTGCTTTGTGACAGAAA
>NC_133769.1:116139379-116260956 GCF_003597395.2 Chelonoidis abingdonii
GTCCCAGGTCACTGGGTGGGGGCTCGAGCCGGTTATGCCTTGTGTTATTGAAATGGAACCCCTGGATACTGAACCTGGCCCTTGTTGCTGCCAACTCAGAGGGGCAGAAGGGTTACAGCACCATAAGCAGAATTCTACCTCACAGCTTTTAAAGGGTTATGATGTGAGCAAGCAGGAAGCTTGGGTGGGGAAGGAGGACCTCTCACCTGTGAAGCAGCTGGAAAACTACTGAAGTTCCCCCTGAGGACAGATCATGGAGGATTTGGTTTCAGAAACACGGCAGGAGAAATTGGTTTTCAAGTAAAGCAGCAACTGGCAAGAATGCTCTTCTGCCTCAAGAGGAAAGAGAGCATGAGGCACTTCCTCAAACTTAACCTGGTCAACTGTCTCCTTTGGCAGAGCCGTCTGCTATCTGCAAGGGCTCAATGGCATTCAGGGAGAAACATGGATACAGTGGGGATGGGGGTCCCTGAACAATAGAATCTCATCCCAATTACCTGTAACAGTTGTTGTGGTACTTGTTGTAGCTACCCAAGGCTGTCAGGCACCCCAGGCAAATGGCGTAAGAGAAGAAGATCTGCGTGCCTGCGTCCATCCACACCTGCAAGGAAGAGACAAACTGAGGAGGTGAAAAGGACAACATGGCGGGCAGCTACACAGATTCCAGCAAGTGAGGAGACACAGCTGGGTTCCAGAGGCCAAAGGGCTGACCTAACCAGCATGAACAGTGACAGTGAGAAAAATTAAACATGGAATACACAGATAAGCATGTTCTAGAATGTCTAGATACAGCTGGGTTCTAGAGCTGCCATGTACAGGATCTCTTACATTCTAGAGTATGGTCAAAGCACCTACTGGTGTTTAAAGTCACATGTGTGGGAATTCCAACGACCTTGTAAGGATTCTGATTTTTCCCTTAGAGCAACCTACAAGACTTTGTGACTATAAGAGCTCTCCAAACAGTGACAGGAGATCAGATGCCACAGAGGAGACTCCAACTACTGGAGCTAAAGGAGGTTCTCCATTTGCTGTCAGCAGTTTAGAAGCTGACACAGAGCGTGGCAGTTATGATTCCATCCACTAGAGGGCAATGCTAAACAGAGTCTGGCAATATATTATAGTATTACTTGGCTCTGAGGCTTGATGTTAAGATTCAAACCCTTAAAAATAAACTCATAAAAAAAGTTACTTGAAACTGTTACAATAAAGAGTTACTAAACGAGGAAACAGGAGAGAGATTTTAGTCCCTGTCAGAGATCATGAGGTCCATTTGAACTACATTGCAATCACTGTCAAGGACATGACTGAGTGTTCTAAGGAAGTCACATCATATGTCTGTCAATGCCACCTTTAATCTAAAAGCCTAGCTCTATGCAATCACCGATACCATTCACATTAATTCAAAAGACTTCATTATAGCTTCACATAGAGACAAGCTAAAGAAGTAGTTAATGAGGAAGGAAATAATAACATAACAATTATTAATGATAACACTGCCCATTTCATACCACCTTTCGCCTTTAGCACTCAGGGAGGCAGTGAAAAACAGGATAGGAAGAAGGAAGTCAGTCTTAGCGAACAACACTGCAGGAGAGTTCACTGGGTTATTTACAAAAAGAGAGGCAATGAGGACTAGTTCAATAGGAAGAATGTAATTAGCCAAATTACAATGTAGCCAAGACACGAAGGTCAACACCCCTCCTATCTCTTGCAAGAAGTGCTATAAACTACAAGCAATCAGGGCCTTGGTTTTAGGACCTGATCCAAAGCCTATTAAAATCAATGGAAAGACTCCTATTGACTTTGAATTAGATCTTTCTCTCTCAGGCAACAAGATGGTCCCCTCCTGCATCTTCGGAGGGCACAGCTGAACCATCTCTCACGACACTTTGACTTTTGGGAAAGCCCAACCTATATGTCCGAAATCACTTCTCTCTGTAGTTGCTCCCACAAAAGGGATAACTTTGTTCTCTCTCTTTTGTACAAGTTCTCTGATGAACAGCAAGCAAGCCCAATGTAGAATATGAGGGTAAGTATTCAGATCGAAGGTGTGGTTGAATTGTTTCTTTCCCAGAACTCTTCTGGTTCATCTGTTTGTATTTCTTTCTCCCAGGCAATTGTGTGTGTCAGTGTTGATTTGATTCAATTGTCATTGGTAGTTTGGTTGCATCTTTTTTCAATCTTATTCCCATGTCAATGTGCATTGTAACGGGATGCTGTGATCCCTTTCTCTGTTGTTTTCTAGAGGAAAATCTGTTCTAGCTCATTAAGCGGCTGCATTAAATGTTTTTCCTCCAATCACCGTAAAGTAGCAAAATCTGTAAGGATGGTAGAAAAGGCAGAACCCTTCTGTTAAACTTTCTTTTGATTTCTTCCATAGACTGTTTCCCTTCTGTAAGGGATCCAGCCAAAATTCTCAATCCAACCTACATCAAACTCAGTGGAAAGACTCCCAGTGATTTCATTGAGTGTTATGTTAGAGGTCTATGATCTGTGAGGCCAGAGGGAACAGAGATTGAAGTTTGCCTGGAGATAGGAGGCATGCAGAGGGTTAAAAAAAATCACCCTTGCTATTGTGTAGGATATTGTCTTTTGGCAATTTAAGGTGAAAAGATCCCAGTTTAATCAGGTCAAGGCTTGTCTACATGGGGAAAATCAGGAAAGTTCATCCAAATTCAGAATTAAAGTGCCCTTAATTCGATTCAGTTTGTGAATTAAGATAAATTGAATTAATGGGTTTTAATGTGGTTTAACTAATCCACTTTAAATTCACAACTTTAGTTAATTTGGATTAATTTTCCTGAGTGCCTCCATGTAGGCAAGACCATAGCTTTATTTTGGATGTCCAGTGTTAGAGCTTTGGGTTACCATCAGAGCTCAGTTTGAACCCCACCAACTCACCATATTGGTTGTATTTTTTAAAAATCCATTCAGCCAACAAAACTGTTGATTGCATAATAGAGATCAGTGCCACCTACATATTACACTATCCATTCACCTGTGCCCACCCAAGACAGAGCCTCACAAGCAGGAGCAATCACTGAGCACTTGAGCAAGGGGCTTCATTTCACCTACAAACTGCAAAAAGTGAAGAGAGCAGCTCTGCCACTTCGGGCAAGTGCTTAGAGAAAGAAGTACTTGCCCTAGCAAGAGGTAATGCTTTAATCAAAACACTTTGTGTTGAAACTAATGCAAACAAAACTTAAGCTTGGCCTATGAGCAGGGGATACATCTATTCCCCCAAGGCCCTAACCGGGTGGTTCTCAACCTGCAGTCCGGTCAACACAGAGCTGTAGCCTATTTGACCAGGGCCGGCTCCCGGTTTTTTGCCACCCCAAGCAAAAAACAAAACAAAATAAAAAAAAAAGCTGGAGTGCCGCCGCCAAAGCAAAAAAAAAAACAGAGTGCCACCCCTTGAGAAAGGCCACCACAAGCGCATGCTTGGAAGGCTGGTGCCTAGAGCCAGTCCTGCTTTTGACATCCTCAGGGCCATACGATAGTCCACAAAAAAATAAAAGTGTTAATATTACTCCATCCTATAATCATCTATAAACATATGGATCTACTGTAAATCAACATAATCAGAGTGAGCACCAACTCAGATTATAGCTACCTTTATTCTCATTGTAAAATGATAAATGTGTTTCTTGAGCCAGGGGACATTCCATTTGTGGTTTGAAAACAGGTCTTCTCGACCTCACTGAAGCTTCCTGCTGTTGCTCAAGCAGGCTGCTTAGGGTGTGTATGGTTCTGTGATGAGGTCTCCTCTGCCTTCCCTCCATTTGTGGTAGTCCCAAGTTCTCCAGATCTCTTCCACAGGTAAAACCACCTCTAGTTCATCATGAAAGGTGCCTCTCTACACCTGATCCAGAGCTATCCTGGGAACAATATTTCTTGCTGGATTACACAGATCAGGAATTAATTTAAAAACAAAAACAAATCCCTCTCTCCTGTAACTGCTGAGTTCTCTCTCCCACAAGTCTTCGGAGAAATACATTTTTTCAAACAAAAAATTCTTCTGCATGTCTGACAAAAATTCCTTGTCATTTATTAATTTTATGATAGTTGGTTATGACCTTTTACCACATCATAAAAATTAATTTTAATTAGATTTTTTTAATTTAAATTGGATTTTTTTATTTAAATTATAAGAAATTGTTCTTTTTAAAGATAAACCTGTTTAAAATGAAATCTGAATTTAGTAGAAAAGATGCTAAGGCCTAAACATATTACAATCTATTTAATATTTAAATACAAAATAAATATGCTGAATCCATGAACCTCTATCAAAAACTTTGTGTTAAAAGATGTTTTTCTAGATAAAGAAAGAATCGGGGGGAAATATCTAACTTTTGAGATCAAGCTGTATAAATAGGCACAATAGGTCGTGTACTATATTAAGGGTTTGATCATGTGAGGGACACAGAGGCTACTGGATTCAAGAGATTGGTAAAGCCATCACAGGTATTAGGACCCTGCCTGTGACTCCAAGAGACATCATCCTGTATTTCATCAGGCTCTTTCACTGAACCTGTGGGCTCATGCTTTTATTTCTCATAGCTTCTCCCTACCTGAACACTGATTGGCTCCATTCTCAAATTATGAACATTTATGCATTCATCCACCATGGAAACATACTCTCCAGCTCATGGAAGAACACTGAAGTTTATATATCCAAAATATTTAAGGTTGTTTTGCTTAATTAAAATAAATTTTATATGCTGTTTTGCGTATGTAATTAAATTCCAGTTACCATCCTAATGTAGCATGGCAGAAATCATGAGCAAAAAGTGAATTAGCTAGTAAATGAGAAATACATCATTCACCATTTTCTAACATACTTAAAAATATAGAATAAGAATCTGAAAATATTAAACTATATAATTTCTTTAAAAAATGAATATAGTTACAGTGTGCCCTCCTAGGTAGCAAAAATATGTACCAAATCTAGTTTAAAGGCTCTTAAAATATGGTGATTTACAATTAAATAATGGTTAGATGAACCAATGAGAATACACTTGTCTTTAGCAAACAACTGAAGTACAAACGCAATAGCCAATTAACATTGCTGATTTAAATTGGGGCTTCCACTTCATTTATATCAATCCACCTAAGGAACCTGATTGCTCCTAAAAGAGAGCTCTTTGCACCCAATTTAAGAGAGTACAGCTCTTCCTTGGATATCATTCCCAAGGAGAATGGTACTGTTTATGTTGGTGTTCAGAAATCTCCAGCCTCCTCCCCACCTGGATATTAATTTGACTATTGAATGTAATTTTCTAAATTGTCAAGTTCATTTAATTCATTTTCCTTCTATGCTTTATTTACTCTTGTTCACCAAAGTAACCTCCTACTCTGTTTTCAGCTTGAGCCTCCAACACCTGAGATGCAGTTAGCCAAAAAGGTTATAACCTGTTAGAGGGCACTTCCTCTCTTACTTGCCCCCAGATAGATTTAATTTATTATAAGTACTGGACTTTAATAATATTTTGCACTGAAATAGTGCCTCCTTTTGGAATATCTCAAAGCATTTTACAAATAACAAAAGGAGCTGTCTCAAAGCAAAATGCTATTACCATCCAATGCACAGTTAACCCCCACTTGGAATTTGCCAGCTCCTGGAACTCTGGGCTGACCCTCTAGAGCAGTGGTGGGCAACCTCCAGCCCGTTAGGGTAATCCGCTGGTGGGCCGCAAGATAGTTTGTTTACATTGACCCTCCACAGGCATGGCGAACCGCGGCCACTGGGAGCTGCGGGTGGCCATGCCTGCAGACAGTCAACATAAGTAGATTACCCTGACAGGCTGCATGTGGCCCGCAGGCCACAGGTTGCCCACCACTGCTCTAGAGGGTCCTACTATATGGACTACAACAACCATGGCTACTAGAGCCCTCTGACAGCACAGGGATGGCCATGGTTAGAGATGGGACATTGGATGAGGAGGGCTAGGGCCCTGAAATGGCACTGAACATTCTCTCTCTCAGGTGCTTGGCTGGCTGGTTCTTGCTCACATTCTCAGGGTCTATAACTGAAAGCCATATGTGGAGTCAAAGGAATTTTCCCCCAGATCAGATTGTCAGGGACCTTGGGGTGTTTTTGCCTCCCTCTGCAGCATGTGGGTGCGAGTCACTTGCCAGGATTATCTGGGTACATCTCACTTAATCATTTCACTACCATTGCAGGGACCTCAGGCACCTTGGTCTCTCCTATTCTCTGCCTGTGGTACATCATAGTCTAGGCTCTTGTGGGGATGTAAAACTTTGGTCTAATTTCAGTTGTTCAGGTGCTGGGTGGTGTTGGTGGCCTGTGATATACAGGAGATCAGACTAGGTGATTCAGTGGTTCCTTCTGGTCTTAAACTCTATGGCTATGTCTGCACATATGGTAATGTGTAGAGTACATGCACTGCACACACACTTGGCATGAGTACAAACAGCAGAGTAGACAGGGAGGCACTGCTTAGACAAGCAGAGTAAAGATATGCCAGAACCTCAGGGTATGTACCCTACATGGATCTCCACACAACCAAGCAGTGCCTCCCATGTCTACACTGCTATTTTTTGGCTGCTGCTGGAGCCTTTCCCTGCATCCATACTGCAGAATGACAGGGCTCAAACTCAAGTCACAATGGGACTCAGGCTCTGACCCACCAGGTCCTAGGACACAGGTCCTGAGTACTTGCTGACCCAAGTCAGACTGATTTGTGTGTGGACAGAAGGGGGATTTGGATTCAAACCTGAGTCAGAGCCTCTGGTTAGTGTGCACATATCCGTAAAGGCCAAGATCCTGGGGCTAGCCAGCCCTGTTTAATGAGCCTTGTTTTGCCACATCTTTGCTGAGTGTAGGACTTAAAAAAAGAGGAAGCCCAACAGTTAGGGGCTGGCTGCCGAGGGGAACAGTTGAGCTGGGTTGTAGCTGGAACGCAGAGACACAGGAGAAGAACTAGCTGCTCTAACATGCCCCTGAAACAAGAGGCCAGGCTCCAGGGCCATGATTCACACAAGGAACAAGGAGCTGAAGAGGAGCCCAAGAGAGAGGAGAGGCTCAAGCCCTGAGAGGATTGAGAGATGTTTTGATAGTGTTTAATTTTGTTTGTCATAGGGAGAGGCCCAGAGAGAAGCCCTGGGACCTGCTACTCTGCTAAAGAAGAATGTGATTCTTTGGAAAGACTTTGCTGCTGGTAAAGGGACTGTGGTGATACCAGCTTGGGGTCTGACCAGCTACAGCTGGGCTTGGATACCCCACAAAGGGATTGAACTTCTCAGTGACGGCTGGAGGACTAGGCCCCACAAGACCTAGTCAGAGGCGAACAGGAGGCAGTGGTGACCGAGGGGAAAGCCCAGTAACCCTGCACCCAGCTATTCTGGGGAGGGGCATGAGAATACAATCCAAAACCACTTTCACTGGTTGCCTGAGCTGCCAACATTTCTTTTGAATTAGTGAACTTGCTTTTTTGACATAGCTGGAGATATGGGCCATTCAAAGAAATTCTCCTGGGTGCAATGGGCCGTCTTAATCAGCCACCATAGCAGGATGTAAAGCCTTTAATGAAGGGGCAAGCTGGGAGCCTCCTACCTCCCAAGTTGCCACCTTGAAAATGTCTGCAGAGATCTGCCCAGCTCATGGATTCCAGAGTGGGAACAGTGCTTGCACTCTTCTGCGTAGTCTCTCTAAATGCCTTGTGCAAGAGTGGCCTCCCACCCTCCCAGGACTACAATGCAAGGTTTAGACCACTAAAATGACAGATGTAGTGATACACTGGCCATCATTACCCTCCCATACAACTGTCATTTCTCTCTGTCCCCTGGCCCTATCTCCCCAGCTCCCTCTGCAGAATTGCCTTGCCCATCTGTTCTACTGAACTCTCCTCCCGTAATTTCGTCTCGCCTCTTTTCCCTTGATGCTCTTTCTGTTGCAGAAAGCTGCTGACATCCAGAGGCTACCCATGCCCTGTGGTGCTGGCAATGCGGCTAGCCAAAGCTTCACAGCAGCAGCAGGAGAGTGAGATGCACACCATCAGCTGCCACCTGGCCTCAGCTTGTCCTGCACATGGTAGTGGCTCGTATGCATGCTCAGACAGCTGAAGTGCTGAGGGCTAGGAAGATTGTACAGAGTCTGTTTGGCTGCCACCATTCCACAAGACTAACTGGCCACGTGACACATCTGTCCCAACTGGATGACAAACTTTGTAAAAACAGAAGAAGAGCAAACAGCATCATTTCCCTCACAAATCTCTGTACTTCATTCACAATCAGATTTTCACCTTGCCCCAGACATTTGTGGGAACAAAAACCTGCTTGACCTCGCAATTGTGCAGAGCAAAGACCATGGGCAGAGAGAACAGCCCATAGGAACTGGAGCACCTCGCTGTGCACACTGCTTTGCAGCATGGCCTGCTGGATGGAAGTTGGGCCTGGATTCTGTTCCTGACTGTCACTGATTCAGTGAGAGACACTGAACAACTCTCCTGGGTCCAAATTTACAAGCAAGGCCTCTGATTTTTGGGAGCTATGTTTGAGACACCTAGAGCTACAGTGCACCTTTTGGGCACAGCCTTTAGCAAAGGGTAGTGTGCAACGCAACACCCCAAAGTAGAACTGAGGGGGAAATCACACAATTCCTCCCCTGCTGCCCTCTCACTCCAAGGTGAGAGAGGAAAGCATGGAATAAGTTACTGCAGCTTCTCAAAAAAGTCCTCCCCTTTACTTTTCCCATCATGCCTGGCCAGGTTAAGGGTATGTCTACACAGGAACTAGACACCCACAGCTGGCCCATGCCAGCTGACTTGGGCTAACAGGGCTCAGACTGTGGGGCTGTTTCACTTCTGTGTAGACATACCCTTAACCTGGCCAGGAACCTGGGCTGGAACCCAGGGTCTAGGACCCTGTGAGATGGGAGGGTACCAGAGCCAGGGCTGGCCTTACAATGAGGCAAACTGAGGCGGCCGCCTCAGGTGCCAGACTAGGGGAGGAGGCACCGCCACTAGGACCCAGAGTGTAGAAAATTGTGTCTGCTCTTGGAGCATATGTATTCACCGTCTCTGTGCATCTAGAGCAGAGAGGAGTGCTGTGCTGGAGGAAGGAGGGCACAAGAGACAGAACAGCAGGCAGGAGAAAAGGTAAGAGGGAATAACAGAAAACAGCAGAAGCTGCAGGGAGAGAGAGGAGGAGGAGCCTCTTATGTACCTCCCTAGCACCCCTAGGAGCCTGGACTGATTAATACCAGCTTCTCAGGGAACTTCCTGTTCCTTGCTGCTTCCCTGAACCCACTTGAGGAGAACAGGCAGTCAACTGAAGTAGTAGAAGCCAGTTATGCCTTTAAGACGTTGACCTCTTCCCTCACTCAGGCCCAGCTACCAGCCTGCTTATTTGTCCTCTTCAACTGAGTGTTGAGAGCCACTAGAGCTGGCACAGAACAGCAGTCATGAGTGAAAGAAGAAAACGCCCCTCTGGGGCAGCATTCAGAAAAATAAAGCAAGCAAAGGAAGCTTTTCTATCTAAGCAGGGAGGAGCTCTCCTGAGATACATAGACACAAATGTTCACGGTGAGCCGTCCGGCCCCAGTGAGGATGTGAGTGGTGAGGAGATGCCTTATCTTCCAGTTAGTCAGAGTGCAGGTGACCTGGCAGCTACTGCAGCATCCATATCTCCATCTCAAATGGATGTAACCTATGCACAATTCCCTAAGAAAAGTGTAGATCAAAGAGTTGTGGTGTGGGTGCAAGAAACAGCTGCTGCGAGTTAGTTCCTTAAGTCTAGATGTCCAGGTGACTGTGGACCCACTTGAGCAAGTAGCACTTGACGGGATCTTCCTTGACTGGCATAGGCCACAGGCAAGTGAATAAACTGTCATGTTCCCCAACAATGAACATAGAGTTCCAATCAAACACAATTACTGGCATGATGCCAATAGTGACAATGTGGAGAGGGCAATGGCTTATGTATTCAAAACCCAGAACGCTGCATACTGTTTTGGTTGCAAACCTCTTCCAGTCTAAGTTCCAGCCATTGGGTTCTACAGGAACAAAGGACTGGAAAGACATCGTGGCTAGAAATCTGCCATCCATGAGAAGGCAGCAATTACCAAAAGATTTCCAATAAGTGGAAAGAGAGCTTGATATGAGACTCACGGTTTACAAATGCCACCATAAATGATCAGCATCAAAGAAGAAGGATACCATCACAGTCTTTACTGGCAAAATGTTCTGAAAAGGCTCATTGCCATTGTGAGAATGCTTGCTACCCAAAACCTAGCACTGCGTGGCACTTCAGATCAGTTGTATGTGCCAAACAATGAAAACTGCCTTAAAATTGTGGAGCTGATGGCTGAGTTTGATGCTGTACTCCAGGAACATTTAAGAAGAGAGTCACCACCCAAGAAATGTACACACACCGCTACCTTAGAAAAACAATTCAAAATGAGATCATACAGTTACTGGCAACAAAAGTCAAACAGAAGATTGAGGCAGATCTGAAGTCAGCAAGATATTACTCTGTTATTCTGAACTGCACACCTGACATCAGCCATACGGAACAAATGACTTTAATGGTACGTTTTGTAACAACAGCAACAACCTAGTGAAAATGTCCCTGCAATGGTGACTGTAAGAGAGCATTTTCTAGAATTTATTGACATTGATGATACTACAGGAGCTGATATGACAAATGTGCTTCTTAAAAAGTTGAAAGATACGGGAACTGCGATAGCTGACATGAGAGGTCAGGGCTACAATAATGGTGCCAACATGAGAGGAAAGAACAGAGGAGTGCAGATACAGATCCGAGAGTTAAACCTTCGAGCTTTTTTTGTCCCATGCAGTTCTCATTCACTGAACTTGCTGGCCAGTGATGCAGCATCAGCTTCTAGTGAGGCTGCTGAATTTTTTAATGTAATTCAAAGCATCTATGTATTTTTCTCTGCATCAACTCATCGATGGCAAATTTTGACGCAACATCTGGGAACATCCTCTCTGACACTGAAACCACTGAGTGCCACACAATAAGAAAGTCGAGTGGAGGCGATAAAGCCTATCAAACACCAAATTGGGAAGATAGATGATGCCATAGTTCCCATTATGAGGATAATGCTATGACAGAAATTGTTCATGGGAGAACGGTGGCAGAGGAAAATGGAATCACCAGAAACACACATAACTTCAAATTTCTGTGTTGTTTAGTGTTGTGGCATGACATACTGTTTGAAATAAATGTTGTAAGCAAGAGACTCCAAGGTGTTGACCTTGATATATCTGGAGCAATGGAACAACTGGACAAAGCAAAGTCAAAGCTAGTCTTACCAGCCAGATGAGGGATTTCAAAATGTTCTGAAGAGTGCACAGAAGTTGGCAGAGGAACTTCACACTGAAGCTATTTTCTCACCCATTCAAGAATACAACAGTCACCGAAGAAGACAACATTTTGATTACGAGGCATGGGATAATCCCATAAGAAACCCCAAACAACAATTCAAAGTTGAATTCTTTAACTAGGTACTAGATTGCGCAATACTGTCAGTTGAAGAACGTTTCATGCAGCCCAAGGAACACAGCAGTATATTTGGGATATTGTATGATATTCCAAAACTCCTCACTATACCCGAAGAAGACCTACACCAGCAATACAGGGTACTAGAGACAGCGTTGACACATGATGACATGTACAATATTGATGCGAGTGATTTAGGTGATTAACTGAAAGCCCTTTCAAGATACATTTCAGTAGGATCAACTCCAAGGCTGTTCTGGAATATATGTGCACAAATAAGATGACCACTCTCTTTCCAAATGCTTTTGTTGCTCTGCGCATACTTCTAACACTTCCTGTAACAGTTGCCAGTGGAGAATATAGCTTCTCCAAGCTGAAGTTAATAAAAACACATTTATGCTCCACAACGACACAGGAGAGGCTGGTTGGCCTTGCAACTATCTCAACAGAGCATGAGCAGGCCCAGACTGTGGACCTTCAGCAGGAAGCAGTTCAAATCTTTGCAACCAAGAAGGCACGGAAAGCACCACTTTGATTATTCAAATGGATAAAAATGCCAATGTTAACTTTCAAATGCCTGAACAGCAAATGTAACCTTTCTTGTCTGCATAGTAAAGTGTTACTTCAAATTTTTGAACAAGGCATTTTAAGTTGTTAGTTCTCCTTTATTGGGATACGTAGCAAAGCAGTACCATAAGAGGAGTAGAACAGGAAGAAGGCAGAATTGAGACCTTTCAAAGTTTTGGCCCAAGCGAGGGGGCATCATTTGAGCTCCCCACCTCAGGTGCCAAAATGTTGTGGGCCATAGCCTGGACATCTACATGGCATGCGCCAGCTGAGGGTTTTCCTTTGCTGTGCAGACATACCCTTAACTTGGCCAGACAGTGGCAGAGGGCATAGCCAGGGCACTGTACTCCCTACCCCTCCTTCTCTGAAAACCAGGTCATAGGTGTCTCAAATTGTATCCCAAAACCTAAGGCAAATCAAAGATGGGAGCAGAGCTTGGAAGCTCCTGCCTCCCAGCCCCATGCTCCATCCTCCACTCTAGCCTGTGCTGCCTCTCAGAAAAGCCTAACACAGTCACTCACTTTCTGTACAATGTTGGACCAAGAAATTGGTCCGATAATAGATATCATCTCACCCCCCTTGTCTCTCTAATATCCTGGCACCAACACGGCTCTAACAGCACTGCATTCTATAAGACACACATTTCTCGGTGTATGCAGAGCAATAAGGGCTCTGCCTCTGTGAACTTTCCAACCACTGGGCTGAGCAAAAGAGGGGCTGGTTTCCTTTACCTACCCTTTAAACCCCACAAGAAAGCAAAAATGTTTTTGTTTGAAACTGAAAAGTACAGCTGCTTGTAGACAGGAGGTGGGAGGAGGGAATCCACTCCTTGTCCCTTGTTTACACAGCCCAGGAGGCAGAGTTCTAGAGCCTGTCTTTGCTTGGCCCTCTCCCGCTGTTTGATGAATTAAAAACTAATTGTTCTTTGGATGTCAGCACTGTGGACAAACTCAGTATGAGGGTGCAGCCACAGGCTGAGTGATCTGGCCAGCAGAACTAATTCCCAGCTCCACAAACTGGAGGGGTTCAAGAGAGACGGTGGTGAGGGGGAAGCAAGATAAATACAGCTGTACATCATTCCAATAAGACAGCGCACGGAGGTCCAAAAACAAGAAGAGATGGGGAGCTGTGGAACTGGCCCTTGGAAGAGGAAAGCCAGCCCAGAGCAATCTAGACTGCAGGGCACAAAACCCTGGGAAGAGGAACAAGTAGCATCCCTTTGCAACGTTACCCTACTGGCGCACACCTGTCAGGTGGCAGGGAAGAACCTGTGGATGCAAAGCAAGCAGAGGCTCAGTGCAATCAGATAGCAATGCACGTACCACTCCAGTGCAGCCACAAGCCAGGCTCATTTCACTGGATACAGATAGATGTATGCTGCCGTCCCGCAAGCCCCTACCAATGTACATAGGAGCAGAGATCAAGAAGCCACGCAGACATATGCCTGGAGATACTATTAGACATAGGCATCCACAGAAGAGAGCAGAACATCATGTAAACAAACTTCATCTCTGCGCGCACACACACACACGTGCACTCTGCCCTCCTGGGTGAGGCAGGAGGCAAAACACAAACACATCCGCCAATATTCTCTCTCTTTCTTAGAAATGGAAAGGAGGCAGGGGAGGCAACAACCAAACAAGAATGTACAGAGTCAGTTCAAGGCTTGCCGGGGAAAATAAATAAGGGGAACAAATAATATTTACCTGGATCCAATCACGCTCCCCCCAGCTGTGAAGCAGTGAGGCTCCCTAAGCAGTGACAGCAGCAGCAGAGTGGTGGGGAGGGGCCCAGCTGAAGCGAGGGGATTCAAAATCCTTCCCTTACCATGGGTACAAAGCCCCATGCTTCCCTCCTCCCTCATCCATGTAGCTCAGACAGCAAATTCCTTCATAGCCCTTTGTCCCTAGCAGTGATGCCAGCACAAGGCATGTTCTGAAACAAACCCTGCAGATTCCCACTCCCTCCTTATTGGCCACCTTCTCTGACCTCTCTCCATCCACCAGGTGATGCTTCCCCAGGGCACCCTAACCCCTCTCCCCCAAGCCACCTTTGCTGTAACCTCCTCCGGAATCTCTTCCCTGATCTATGCACTGCAGCTGGCAGAGAGGGGTGTGGGAAGGCTGCAAGGAAAGAGGCCAACCTCACTGTTTGGAGGGAGGATGGTGCATGATGGGGCCTAGGGTAGTAAATAGAGTAGCTTAAGCTAAGATTTTTGTACTAAAGATCAATGCTATTTCTAACAACCCAGAAACAGGCAAAAGTTAACAGAAGGAAAGTAGCGTTATTAACTAATAATATGAGAGGGGGAAAATACACATAGACAAGTTCTTTTTGCAAAATAAATAAATAAAAAGGAGAGAAACAGGCAGCTGTCTGACAAAATGCTTCAGAGCCAGCAAGTTGGGCACATAGGGCCTATACCTGCCAGGGATTGTGCTCTCTGCATCAGGAAAAGCACGGACACATATTTAATCTTACGCCCAAGCAATCACTCTGAAGTCAGTGGAGCTCCTCAGAGAGCTAAGTGCTTCCTGGGTCAGGGCCGGAGTGCTCAGCCCCTTCCAGGCTTGAGCTCATTGCTAGCCTCCATAACCATGGGAGCTTATTACTGTTATGTTCACCAGTCTTCCTGTTTCTCCCACTTTCTTGTTGCGTCTTGTGTCAAGTTAAGCCCCTGTCCTGCCTGGATCCTTGGGGAAAGACATTTTAACTGTGATGTGTCTCATCAACTTCATTGGGACTCTGGGCAGCAGTAAGTGTTCCCTGATGTGGGTCTCACTGCAGAATCGGGGTCACAGACTGCAAGTTCTTCCTACACAATGTCCTCCTACGTGTCTGTAAATGCCTAGCAGAGAGGGGCCCCAACCACCAGCGGAGGCTTTTCAGCACTACTGAGCATAATTAATTAGTTCTTATACAAGCAGAATGAGCTCCTGCTAGACAGAGGGTCAGAGAGAATAGGGAGAATAGAAAGGTCAGTAGGAAACCAACACTAGATCACAGGTTCTCAGACTGCAGTCTCTGGAACCCTTGCTGTTGGTGCAGAGAGCTAACTGCTCCTCCTTCCTATTTTCACCTGCTAAATCACATGAGAGAGAGCTAGAATAGATTCATGGGCACTGAGGCTAGAAAGATCAACTATCATAATCTACACCGGGGGTTCTCAACCTTTTTCTTTGTGAGGCCCCCCCATAACATGCTATAAAAACTCCACCGTCTACCTGTGCCTCAACAACTGATTTTCTGCATATAAAAGCCAGGACCAGCATTAGGGGGTAGCAATCAGGGCAATTTCCCAATTCCCGCACTATAGGGGGCCCCACAAAGCTTAGCTGATTAGGCTTTGGCATCAGCCCTGAGTGGTGGGGCTTGGGCCCCCGGCTTCAGCCCCATACAGTGGGGCTTCATCTTTCTGCCCAAGGTCCCAGCAAGTCTAATGCCGCCCCTGCTTGCCGGACCCGCTGAAACCAGCTCACAACCCTCCAGTGGGCCCCAGGCCCCTGGTTGAGAACCACAGATCTAGACTGTCCTCCTGCTTAATATAGTCTGAATTTTCTAGTTTCAGCTCAAAGCACTGGATTTCATTATGCTTTTGGCTATTAGATTACATCAGGAATTTCCCAGTATTAATTTTCCACGTAACTATGTGGGAAATTATGTGATCAGTATGTTTTCTTGAGGCACTCGTTCTATTGAAATGAGCCACCTGCTGTGAAAGCATGAGACCTCCTGGGTTAGAGAGAACATAAGATCAGTAATAAATGAGAAGAGGGGTTAGATTAATGCTGCCCCAAAAATGGCTGGGATACTCAACTCCTTTTTTAAAAAAGGAAATTTTCATTAGAGCTAGTCAAATCATTCCAAATGAATAGTTTGGTGAATTTTACCTTGTCCTGTTTGCATATTGTCCAGGGGCAGATCAAGATTTTCTCAGAATTCTTTATTACTCATAATTCTTTGTGGAATTATTTCAGTGACTAGTTCTTGGTCGCCGGCTTGCCCACAAGGAGTCAGTTATATCTGGCATTTTAAATGTAAGCATTTTACAGAGGGAGGACTGAGGTACAGAAAGGTTTCAGGGGCTTTCATAGATCCCAAACATGTAAGCCGAGCAGGACCATCAGATCATTTAGTTTGGCCTCCTGTATAATACAGGTTGGAGAATTTCAAAACCTTGCCCAAGATTACCCAGTAGAGTCAATCACAGACCCAAGGTCTTCTAAATACCAATCCAATGCCCTGGCTACTGTACCATGCCTGAACTGTACATCCTCCTTGGTATCACCCAAAATAATTGCCCTGCCTCCTCGGCAATGACACCTTTCACATACTTGTAAGTGGTTATTATCTGCCCCTCTTCTGATTTATCATTTGTCCATCAGTGAGGCATCTGGTTTTATTTTCTATAATGATTTGCCACCAACAGTCTGAAGGTCAAAAATAGTTACAGCTTGCAAGAGTGCCCTCTAGAGCCAATTAGAGCCTGCTCAACCTGACTGGGTATCAGAATGGCTAGCAGGAGTCACACTGTCCTTGAAAAGTGGAGACTTTTCTACAACACACAGCAGAGATTATGGTGCTGACCATTCCTTGCCTCATGTGAAAGTCTTATAGAATTTAATTAAAACTTACAGCCTTGCTATTAAATTCTACAGGATGATTAAAACCGCTATAGAAAGGTAATCATTTTCTGTTGAGTTCTATAGACATTTTTCATATAGGAGAAGTATCAGGCATGAAATGAAGAGCTTCCCAAATCCAACATATGGATGGAAACAACCTCTCCACCTGCTGAATTTCATCCCTAGTAAGTTGTATGGGATGTTCCCATACATGGGTTTCCATAGTACTTTCCATCAGGGAGCTTCAAAGTGCTATATTAAAAGTGCAATTAACAAATTTATGTAAATGAGTTGGGAGTCATTGACTTTCACTGGCAGTTGTGCTTCTAGTATACACCAGAAAGAGTTGGCCTGTATAGCTGTATAGTGTAGATGTAGTTTATTCCAGCCAAAAAAAAAAAGCTTTTCCTGGTATAGCTTATACCAGTTCCCTAAGCAAACGAACTTTTCTGCCAGGGTAAGCGGGCCTACACTCTGGCTTTTGCCAGGGTAAAAGTGTCAAAAGAAATCACCCCCTAGCCAACATTACTGTGCTGGCACAAGTTTCTAGTGTGAACCTGGCCGAAGTGACTTGCGGGAGGGAGTTCAAAAGAGCCTAAGTCTTGTAACATCCTTACCACAAGGGAAGTCACCTCCTTTTAACTGGTGCATAAACAGAGAGCAAAAGGCCACCATTTTCACATGTGGGTGCCTGACTTTAGGCTTCTAAATCATTGTTTAGGCCCATAGTTAAAAGTGGCCTGATGTTCAGAGGTACAGAGCTCTGGCTGTCACTGATTTGCGCAGGATTTGGGTGTGTTCGCTGACTCAGAAAATCAGGCCAGCTTTTACTTAACTGCATGATTCCACATTTATGCACCCAGATTTGAAAATGTTGGCCTAAATGACCTGCGCAAGGTCATAGAGAATCAATGGTAGAACCAAGCACAGAACCCAGGAGGTCCTGACTCCGACTCCCCAACTGGAAACACTAGAGAATGCAGCCTCGCATCCGAGGAAATCCATTCTCCATGCTCAGAGCTGTGCATCAGGGGCTTGCTATAGCATGGCCTCCCCCTCAGTCATCCCCCTCCCTGCACAGTATGCATTCACACATCTATATTCAAAATAAAAAATGCTTGGCCTGGACCAGAAAGAGTTAAAGGGGTTACGAAGGGTTTCGCTGACCTATTTTCCAGGCAGGCACCCTTTAATCTCCTTTGGAGACACCTTCGCACAAAGGCTGGTACAGCAGCTCAGCTGGAGCCAGGATTTAACGTGGAGGAACTTGTCCTGAAGAGATTAAAAACGGCAATCGGGCACTGAACCTTCAGTCAAACTGGCAGGAATTTCTAATCAAGGGAAAGGGGAGAGAGGAAAACAAGGGAGATGGGGAGCAAGATGTTTAGTGGACTGACAACACAGCAGCATTCAGAAGTACTTTCCGCCCATACTCTAGGACGGGGTAGGAAGGGCTGATGGCCTCTGCTTTGCCTCCAATGATATTAAATATCACAGCATGCCATCAAAAAATGAAGATTCCTAAATCCTTGTGGCTCTGGGGCCTCCATACCCCCTCGATCTGGCTCAGGAGAGGAGAGGAGTTTTACAATGAGTGTCTCCAGAAGAGAGAGTTGAGTGACTGGTGTCACCAAGCAGCTAAGAAATTTAGTGGCCCCATCAGTAGCGTCTGAAGCCTACATCAATTACCAATAGCATCAGTCGAGAAACATCATGGAGAGAAAGGGCTTTGGGATTTTAGGAACTCTGCTGGTGAAAACTGAACAGTGAAGCTGGCTTAGTTGGGGGACCCTGATGGTGTCAGCTGAATGCTTGTGAATGTCAATGTGCATTACATTCACAGGGAGGAAGAGGAGAAGAAGAGAGAATGAAAAAGGAAAAGGCAAAGAGTAAGTGATGGAGCGGAGAGAGAGAGAGATGGAGAAAGAACAGGGGGGAAATTAAAAAGGGGAATGGGGGCAAAGAAGGGAACTGGATGGAAAAGAAAGAGAGAGAATTACAAACACATGCACACACCCAAGCAGAGCTCAGCCAATCAGTCCTCCTTCCATCTTACCTGAGGGTCCATGAGACGAGTGAGGTCTGGGTAAAGGTAGAACAGGACTCCCTGCATCGCCCCCGGCAGAGAGATTCCCCTGATCAGCAGAACTACCAGCATGAGGTATGGGAATGTGGCAGTGAAATACACCACCTGGCAGGAGAACACAACAGAGCAAATGTGAGAGGGCAGCCTGGGGAAAATGGCCAGAAACCTAGGACACCAATGAAACTTGCCACAAGAGGAGCAAGTACAGTGCAAGAGCAAATTAGAAAGGCCAGGATGAGACAGGATCAGCAAGATAGGGGCAGGATTACTATGTTTCAGGTCTTCTTTAAAGCAGAGTAGAAAGCAATTAACTTTTATTGATTAGTTAGAAAAGTCACAATGTGGCCATTATATCTACAACTAGATAATCCCTCTTTAGTCTTGGCCCTGGGTCTACACTGGGAGGGGGAGGGTTTGATCTAAGTTACACAACTTCAGCTACATGAATAACGTAGCTGAAGTCGAGTTACTTAGATAGACTTACCGTGGTGTCTTCACCGCGGTGAGTTGACTGCTGCTGCTCCCCCGTCGACTCTACCTGTGCCTCTCGGGGTGCTGGATTACAGCTGTTGACAGGAGAGGGCTCAGGAGTCGACTAGACTAGACGCGATAAATCGATCCCCACTGGATTGATCTCTGCCCACTGATCCAGTGGGTAATGTAAACATACCCTTGGTAGTGATCTAAGCACCAAGCCTGGTCTTAGCTGGCATAAGTCAGGCTAGCTCCACTGAACTCAATGTAGTTCCATCGATCTACACCAGCTGAGAATCTGGGCCCTTATTTCCATCTGCTCATTCTGACAGGAAAGCAAAGGAAGGATTCATACCAAGCAAGTCTCTCCCTAGCTAGGAGTAGGCCAGGAGAACACAATCTAAAACTAACTAGATGGATGCAAACAACAGCAGCTTGTCCTGGTACATCTCCCTTCATGATGAGACAGTCCTTGGGATATCATCAACAAATTGTCAGTAGTAATAAGAATTAGTCTTCTTGTTGAGGTGAATGTAACCTAGCAACAAATAGCCATTTCAATTCTTTATTGAAGTAATACAGATATGCACTGGGTGCCTGGGTGTTGTAAGACAGAAGCCCATTTAAACTGTGATGTCACATCAAAAACCTTGTGAGTCTAAACTTACCAGGTCTGTCTGATCAGCAGAGCCAAGGGAAACAAATAGATTGGTAGGTAGGGGCACTTGTGCCATTCCAGAGGGTGCTATTGTTCCTGTCACTACTACAGTAGTTCACAAGTTGTGATTACAGGTGGAGAAACAGTATGTGGAAATGATGGGTGTATCTATATCAGTTTCTGGACTGCTGAGTTCCATACTTATGTTAGAGCCAGGATACAGTCAGCAAGTTCAGAGAATGTGATGGTTTTCTGGTGTCTGAAGCAAACAATGGTTGTCTTAACATTCACATGCATTCAAGGTATGAACCTGATACGTTTTTTCAACATTTGCCAGAGCAAGAGGTTTCTAGTGGCCACCATCCTGTCTCCCTTGTACTGAAGCATCATCATTGAGCACTGGGACTAGCAGCTGGCATTTGGCTGAGACAGGGCCATCCAGAGGATTCAGGGGGCCTGGGGTCTTCAGCGGCGGGGCCTGGGGCGGAAGGAACACCCCCGCCACCAAATTGCCGCTGAAGACCCGCCCTGGGACCCACTACCGAAGTGCCGGAAGGACCCCCCACCACAGGTCTTTGGAGAACTTCGGCGGCAGGTCCTGGGACGGAAGAACCCTCTGCTGCCGAATTGCCGACAACGACCCGGAGCAGAAGAAGGTCCAGGGGCCCAGGCCCCAAGAGAGTTTTCTGGGGCCCCCAAAGCAAGTGAAGAATCCCGCTCCAGGGGCCCCAAAATACTCTCCTGGGGCCTGGGGCAAATTCATGTTTCAGCTGTTCCTACATAAAGAGCAACGCTGAACAAAGACATCCCATCAACATCAGGACCGAGTGACTTAGAGCCATTGCAAGGCATGTTCTAATACTCAGATAGTACAAAATAGGGGTCTTTACCATTAGGCTTTGTTTTATGCATCATGTGTTCTACTGCTTAGCCTACTTCCCTTATGAATAAGATGGACTTAGATATGTTGGAAAGCCTTTACTTTGGCAAAGTAGTTGCATTCCTTTGAGGAATACTGAAGTCCAATGTCAGTGCTAATCCTTTCTGGGATTCTATGTCTTGCAACTATAACTTGGGTTATTGTGGTACATTGGGGATTGTTCAAACTAATTGCTATAGTAATCCACAACAATGACATACTGTAGTCTTCATTGTTCAATGTAAACAAATCAGTGCCCATGGGTTGACATGGTTTTGTTGGCGTTTCTTGCAGTATCACTGATGCACTTGCATTTACTATATACTTTTTAAGGCATATCAGACATCTTAAGACATGATGGTTCACATGTACTAGGCCAAAAGAATACGTCAAAGTCTCTGTTTGGACTTTTCCATAGCCATGTGCCTAGTGAGGTTTATCTCCGCATATTTAGTCTGAATGCAATAAGATAACTGTTTTTTCATCTTCAAAGGTTATTCCACATGAGAGTGAAAGTTCATCTATATGGTGCCTGTACTGCATGATGTGAAATCATTTTCTTTCTAATTTCTCCCCATCCATCCAGTATTACTTGTTTCATTTGTTCATCCTTCCATCAGTTACCTCTAATCTTCGTCTGTATGTTGGAAGATTTTATGCACTTGCATACTAACTCCAACATTTGTCTTGACCCAAGAACTAGTCAGCATTAGCACTGGGGGGGCAAGGGTGTATTTTCCTGGAGATTACACAATTTGCCCATTATCCCTCTGCAACTGAAGACCCTGTCTATAACCTGGGTGGTGATGCGATGAGTGGTTTTTTTCTGGACTGATCTAAGCAGTTAGTGGTCAGATTCAACTGCGACATATGCTTACATATACTAACAAAAGGGATTGTACTCAAATACAGTTACATACATGCATGCATGCACATACATTTTCCCATTTGTGCATGCTGTTCTTCTGGTGGCATGAAGGACTTCGATATACAACATAGTTACTAGCCTTCCTAGAGCAGTGCTACACCAATTCCCTTCCCAGACCTGTCTGCTGATAGTTGTTATGACCAAAGTAAGAAAACTACTGCATCCGTTTCTTTTATTAGGATCATCAATCATTGGTATTGCAGTGGTGCCTAGAAGCTCCCATCAGGAACTGGGTCCCCATCATGCAAGGCATTCTACACACACATAATGAAGATGATTCCCTGCCCCAAAAAGCTCACAATAGAACTATGTTCTTTATATTCTGCCATATTTCTTATACAAGAATTGCCCCCTCTTCTGCAGGATTAGGTGGTAGTTCCATGTCCTCTACCACAGTGATGTTTGTGGATCTGGATTCATTTTATCTGCTGTAAAGCAATCTCCAACCCATCTTCTGCTGGAATGCAAATCATGCTTTTTCCTAGGTCAGGTGTGCATCTTTTTCTCTATCATCTCCAGTGGTGCTGAAACTAGGGGTGCTGGGGCTGCTGCTGCACCCCCTGGCTTGAAGTATTAATAACAACCCAAATACATGGTTTCTATCATCAGCACCCCACTATAAAAATCGCTCCAGCACCTTTGGTCAGCTCTGAAGTAGGTAAGGGGAGAAAGGTGTGCATGATGTCCTCCCTTTGAATAAGGAAATACTAGAATGTCATTGATGATGGCTACAGCTCCAATGAATCCTTCACATATTTCATCAGCCTTGCACTGTATTTTATCTCAGGCTCAGATTGTGTCAAAAAGGTAAGTGAAGGAATCCATAGCCACAAAATATGTGGTCTTTTGGATTGACAGTTCAGGACGTTTACTTGACTGACTCTCTGACCTTGCATCCAGGAATCTGAGGTAGAGGTAATGACATTAAAAGTGATGTCTTCAAATATTGGCAAAGGTTTTGCGACTCATTTAAGGTCTCAAGGATTGATGCAGGCTCCAAATTTGCCTGTTGAGGGCTTCTGTACAGTAGCTAGCAAGTAAGTCCAGTCTGCAGGCTGTCGATTTAATAATTATCCCTGTATTTACTATGTGATCTACTACCTGATTCAGGTGATCAGAGTATGCAGGTGAGGTCTTTCCTGGCCCACAGATGAGTAGGGTGAGAATTGGGGTAAGACAAAAGGAAATGTTTGATGGTAATAGCCCATCTGCTTTGAAGCTTTCTGTGGGAATATCAGGTTTTGCATTCGCATTTGGATCTAGAGATTGCACCAGTTTTAGAAGTTCAATATCCAGACATGATTCCAGGCTCATAAAATGGTGCTGCCCAAGTGCCCGCAACAAATAATTCAGGCTTCATTGTGGTAGCTGTATATCTGCTTTTTAGCTTGCATGGGCTCTCTCTTTTAAGTTTTTCATTTAATGCCTGCGAGTAGCTGCTGTTAAACAGGCAGTCTCAATTTGGAGAATGTTTTCTCCGGTTTAAGAATGTATCCAGCAATGTGAACATCTGGGTCTAATGAGATATTACTCGATGCTTGGCTCAGGCACAATCTTTTTATTTCTTGAACATTGTTAGCACTAACCATGTTGCTAGAAACCTTGCTGGGATCAGAAACATTGTTCTGTCACACGCTGGTCAATAACATACATGGTCATGTTGAGTCAGAGCCACGTGCTTCTGCAAAGTGATTCCATCTGTGACAATCTTCTCCAGGAAAATGTCCATACTCATGTGTCTTCCTGGATATCCATGCACAGTTTTCTGTGCCTTGGGATGCATGAGATCGCTCTTGCTGCTTTTAGTGGGGGGTGATTTCAGGTCACACTTTGTCCCTTTCTTTTGGCACCAGGTAACTCCTCAATACTGGCAAAGCCTTTTCCCCTCGGATAGGCTTGCGTTCCGGCAGCCATTGTTTCATGCTGGGTTTCTGTACCTTGATCAGCCCTAGCTGCATCTAGGTCTGTTTCTAGGGAAAGCGGAGCTCCTTCGTTGAGAAGCGTCTCTCTGACCATGGGATCTGTGCCAAAGAAATTACTCCCACTATTCTTTTTTGTTAAAATCCTTTGGTGTTTTTGCATGGAATATGTATCTAGCATCAACTGGGTTTACTTTTTGCATAGCATATGCTTTGTAAATTAGTTTGCAGTGCCTTAGCATCATGCCTGCTAGTAGTCATGTGTTATAGACGCCTCGGCCTTGTTTCACCAGGCCACAGCAGTAAGTAACTGCCTTTTTCTTCTTTATATTTTGCTCCATAGGAACCAGAAAGGATTATCTTCACAAGCTGATTTCCCTTACTCCACCCCTCCTACAAATTCTTAATAGATTTGCCAGCTTCTGAGGCCATAGTGAACTCAGGAAAGCCACTGACATCCATGCTATCACTCACGGCAAGTGGATTCGGTCAGCTCTACCACCACGTAATGGTTCTGTTTTGGCTAAAGTGCGTGAAGAGGACACTGTTTGTTATTAAAATCTTTTTATGTCCCTCTGCACTTGCTGACTCCAAGCATAAAGCCGGCTGGGAATGGTTTAAGAGGGGGAGCAGAAACTAACTAACGATCTTATAGAACATACTACTGTCATTTGCATTAACAAAGATCAAGGAAGCAGGGATGGATGGAGTCAGGCCAGAGTTACACAGCTCTGTTCCAGAAGAGAATGAGTAAGAAAGAATGCAGGCAACCAAGGAAGTACAGCTAAGGTGAGCAGGACAATTAACGATAGTCTCATCACCAAGGGTAAGGGAGGGCTTAGTAGCTGAGCAGATTAGGTCGGGGTGCTTGTCATGGAGCAGAGGAGTTATTCTCTCTTTCCCTGTTAATTCCAGTTTCCCTCCATCCACTGCCCATTATTGCATTCATTATCATTTGCACTTCCACTATGCCTTTTATTTGAAGAAAAGTTGCTTTACAAACACGAGCGAATTATTGCCTACCTGACAGGAGATGGGGCATATCTCCTTGCAACACCCGCCTCCTCCCTCTCCCGCTCCCCCGCCCACCCCCGACCTTTGTTAAAGGACCCTGGTGTATGGTGTAGTTCATCTGCCTGTCCACTTCCCAAACTAGTCATTTGCAAGCACTGCAGACCAGGGCACACCAGACTTCAAAGCACTGAGATACAACACTTAGGTTCATAGAATCCAAGCCCAGAAGGGTCCACTGTGATCAACTAGCCTGACCTCACGTGTAACACCAGCCATACAACTGCCCCAAAATAATTCCTAGAGCCGATCTTTTACAAAACATCCAGTCTTTATTTAAAAATTATCCGTGATAGAGACTCCATCATGACCCTTGCTAAATTGTTCCAATGACTGATTACCCTCATTGTTAAATATTGACCCCTTAATTCCAACCTGAATGTAGTCTAGTTTCAGCTTCCAACCATAACATCATATTATGCCCTTCTCTACGAAACTGAGGGGCCCATTATCAAATATCTGTTCCCCAGATAGGTACGTACCTAGATAGACTAATCAAGATAACCCTTAACCTTCTCTTTGTTAAGCTAAATAGACCGAGTTCTTTGAGTCTATCACTATAAGCATGTTTTCTAATCCTCTAATTAGTCTTGTGGCTCTTATCTGTATCCTCTCCAATTTATTAACATCTTTATTGAATTGTGGACACCAGAGCTGGATACAGTATTACAACAATGGTCACACCAGTGCCAAATACAGAGGTAAAATAACCTTTCTGCCCCTACTCATGATTCCCCTGTTCTACATCCAAGGATCGCATTAGCCCTTTTGGCCACAGTATTGCACTGGAAGCTCACGTTCAGCTGATTATCCACCACAACCCCAAAATCTTTTTCAGAGTCTCTGCTTCCTAGGATAGCATTCCCATGTTCCATTGTATACATTTAAATCACATTGTTTGCTTGTGCCTAGTTTACCAAGCAATCCAGATGACTCTGTATCCATGACCTGTCCTCTTCATTTACCATGCTCCCAATTTGTGTGTCATAAAATCACTACTGATAAAGTTTGCAGATGTTTTTTTTTCCAGTTCATTGATATATATATGTTAAATAACAGAGGGCTAAGAACTGACTCCTGCAGGACACCACCAGAAACACACCCACTCAATGATGATTCCCCATTTACAATTACATTTTGAGACTCATCAGCTGCCAGCTTTTAATCCACTGAATTTGTGCCATGTTAATTTTATAGAAACAAGATGGGTGAGGTAATATCTTCTTTTGGACCAACCTCTGTTGTTGAGCAAGACAAACTTTAGAGCCAGACCGAGCGAGGAGGAGAAGGAAAAGGAGAAGAAGAACTCTGTATGGCTTGAGAAATTGTCTCTTACTAACAGAAGTTGGTCCAATAAAAGATACTATCTCATTCACTTTTGTCTCTTTAATATCCTGGGACTGACACAGCTACAACTACAATGCATGTTAATTCTATATCGTTCTAGGTTTTTTGTAATCAAAATGTCATGCAAAAAGTGAAACACCTTGGACATTCTTGGATTAGTGATCTCTCAGATTGGCAAATAACTCACAAATAATTCAGTCAGGAAGTGGGTGAGCAAGCAGGAATGGAAAGGAGTAAGCTGGAGCTGTGTTACCCCAGGAGTAAATTCACTGGCAATCCCCAGTTCTATAACTTGTGCTAGGGTACAGTTCTCTTTGGGGCCAAGGGCAGGAATTGGAAAATTCCTTTGGCCCTGAGGCAGAGGAGGCCCTTTGGTCCTTCAGGGTTTCCTTAGCTATCACCTGAAAGATTTGGAGGCTACTCTGAACCCCAGCTGCCAACTAGAGAAGGAATGTTCTCCCTAATCTTTCTGTATAAGTGGGGGACAGGTGGCTGGCACATCACACATGCCCCCAGCTAAAAAAGATCCTTTAAGGATGTGGGAGAAGCATCAGCCCATGCCAGGTAGCCTCCCCTGAAGACCCCAATGGAGGGAAGGTGGCAGCTCCTAGAGGACCTGGCCTGAAGGAGTGTGAACGTAGGGGGAGAGCACTGGGCCTCCCCGGCAGACATTTATTATAAGAATGGGTCCCAGTGTTTTCTGGAGTGATGAGGTAGCTGGGGATGGTAAAAGGGAGTCCTATTTGGGGGCAGGGTCCAAAGACAAGTTTTCTTCTTGGAGGTTCAAATTCAAAGAAACCCATCTGCACCCATCCTCTGCAGATTCCAGTTCACAAGCCCCTTTGGGAGGTGAACCCTGCTGGGCTTGCCCAGCGCTAGAGGGAATTGCCAGCTCTCATTCGGTCTGAGAGAGCTGGGTTTCAGCTCAGGAGCTGCAGCACCTTGGACTGCAATGAAGGCGGAGGCCAGACCTGAGCCACGCACTCACCTTGCCTGTGGACTTGACTCCTTTCCAAATACAGAAGTAGCAGATGACCCAGGCGAGCAGGAGGCAAAGAGCCAGCTCCCAGCGCAGGCTCCCCAGGTGCTGCATACCAGCAGAAATCTTCAACACTCTCCTCCTGGAAAGGCAAACAGACATTGAATCTTGCTAAGTTCAGCCATTAGATCCTCAGTGACCAGCCAGTCCTCAAGAGCCCCTGGTGATGCCTTGCAGATTAGGGAGATCAAGCCCTACCCCTGGACTGTGCACCTCGGGAAAGTGCGAAGGACATTCCTCAATTGTTTCCCTCTCAGAAATGAAAGGCTCAGTGGGCAGGGTCCCAGCCTAGGGGGCAGGAGACCTGAGCACCATTCCCAGCTCTGTCACTGACCTGCTTGTGCAGGACACTTCACCTCCATTCCCTCTCCCTCCCTTTGTCTTGTCTATTTAGACTGCTGGGTCAGGAAATCTCTTACTAGGTGAATGTACAGCACCTAACACAGCATGGCCTCTGATCACAGCTGCTGCGCACTGCATAACAAATAATAAGATTTCCCTACCCCTTGGAAGTGCTTTAAACCAGCTGGTGTTCTGACGTAGATCACAAAGGATCCTACATGAGGACCACCCTCAGCAAATTCCTTCCAACCCCGTTATGTAGGATGAAAAGGGGTTGAGATCACACGATATAAAGGTATTCCCCTTTAGGAGCCAAAGATGCAAGGCAGCATGTGCCATGCCCAGGACTGTAGAACCCCATGTGACAAAGCAAGAGAATAATGGAGATCACTGAGGACTCTAACTACATAGCAGCTTCCCACACTACTCTTTCCCACGCTACTCCCACGCTACTCTGCTACTCTTTCCCAGCTGTGCTGCCCCAGCTGCTGGAGAATGGAAGTTGCTGGCCTCTCCCACAACATCGCCCACACCCAGAGATCAGAAGACGAACGCCTCATCTGTTCTGCAGTCCCAGCCCACAAAGGTTGGGCCAAGCAACACCCTAGAGCCTCAGCAATTAGAGGCAGGTGATGCACATGTGCCCTCTCCTGCTGCATCATGCAAAAACTAAAAGATGCACCTCATGGAATGCCAACAATCCAAGATGGGTGATGCACTTGCACCCTTTCCTGCTCCACAGTCCCATCAGCCAGGGACCAAGAAAATATCGGCTCTCCCCATCAACAGCCCCACACAAAGACGGGATCTCACAGAGCCCAAGGGAAATCCTCCTTCGCTTTCTGGCATTTCCCCATCTCACTTATTTTCCTAGTGCCAGCTAAATGGAGGCCTCCGGCATGAATGCAGCAGTGAATGGCACAAGGGTATACAGCACGAAAGGACCCTGACAGGGTACAGGAGAGTAATAGTAACAGAGCATGGGATTATAGACGAAGCGCGCACCAAGTGCAGCTCAAGGGAGCCCCAGAAGGGCACACAATACAATGCAGATTTGCATCTTTCAAGCAAACATCTACCCTCTTCCCCTGGCCTCTATCCTCCATTTCCCAGCAACTGAGAGCAGAGCCTGCTTCTCCCCTGTATCAGAGGCTGTGACCGAAGAGCTGGAACAATGGAAATTTCCACTCCCATGTGCTGTTGTCCCAATACTACAGAACTGTTCAAAACATTGATTTTAACCTCAGTCTCTTAGCTGCCAGCCACAGGCACAGCAGGGAAGAAATGCCAGCACTGCAGCTCACGCTGTACATGTGACAGTCCGAGAGAAACCACGGGAGAGAGAAGAGAGGAGAGTTACTGAAAGGCAGCATGAGAGAGGAGAGAAGCTGACTATGGACAGAACTGTTTGCTTATTAACAACACATTGACACAGCTCCTCCCTCCCAGAAGGAACCCCCTGGGCTCCAGTGTAGATTATAGAGGTCAGAATCACATCCCTGTGCTCAACTGGAGCTGCCACAGGTTGCTGCTCAACAGCACACAGCAGCTCTGCACAACAGTTTGGGACACGCAGGGAGGAACACTGCAGCCATTTACATCTGCAAGGGGGATTTAGGGTCGCCGAAGGGAGTTTACTCCGACTGAAATGAAGCCAAGACACCGTGCTTAGCAATTCCCCTCTTCCCACCAGGGGCTGTGGAATCTTCAGTGATCACAAGCCCTTGTTTTTACATCTTATACAAATGTCCCCATCCTCCAGCCCATGGTCAACATGCTGGGCGGAGTACTGATGCCAAGGGAGAGTCCCACCTGCTGAGTCACCAGCACTGAGTCCTGCAGCGCTAGTGTTTCTTGAGGGTCCCCCCAAATTCACACACTGAGAAGGCCCAACCTTGCAAGATATGAGAGGTGTGGCTGCTACCCTATGGATGTCCACTGATCTCACCCCATTTCCAGCTGTAGAATCATAAAATCATAGGGTTGGAAGGGACCTTAGGAGGTCATGTAGTCCAACCCCCTGCTCAAAGAAGGACCTAATCCTCAACTAAATCATCCCAGCCAGGGCTTTGTCAAGCTAGACCTTAAAAACTTCTAAGGAAGGAGATTCCACCACCTCCCTACGTAATCCATTCCAGGGCTTCACCACCCTTCTAGTGAAAAAGTTTTTCCTACTATCCAACCTAAACCTTCCCCACTGCAACCTGAGACCATTACTCCTCATTCTGTCACCAGGTACCACTGAGAACAATCTAGATCCATCCTCTCTGGAACCCCCTTTCAGGTAGTTGAAAGCAGCTATCAAATCCCACCTCATTCTTCTCTTCTGCAGACTAAATAATCCCAGTTCCCTCAGTCTCTCGTCATAAGTCATGTGCTCCAGCTCCCTAATCATATTTGTTGCCCTTCAGTGGACTCTTTCCAATTTTTCCACATCCTTCTTGTAGTGTGGAGCCCAAAACTAGACAATACTCACCACTGCCAAACACAGGGGAATGATCACGTCCCTTGATCTGCTGGCAATTCTCCTACTTATACAGCTCAAAATGCCATTAGCCTTCTTGGCAACAAAGGCACACTGTCGACTCATATCCAGCTTCTTGTCCACTGTAAACCCTAGGTCCTTTTCTGCAGAATTGCTGCCTAGCCACTTGGTCCCTAGTCTGTAGCAGTGCATTGGATTCTTCCGTCCTAAGTGCAGGACTCTGCACTTGTCCTTTTTGAACCCCATCAGATTTCTTTTGGCCTAATCCTCTAATTTGTCTAGGTCCCTCTGTATCCTATCCCTCCCCTCCAGTGTATCTACCACTCCTCCCAGTTTAGCGTCATCTGCAAACTTGCTGAGAGTGCAGTCCACGCCATCCTCCAGATCATTAATAAAGATACTGAAGAAAAGTGGCCCCAGGACCAACCCTTGGGGCACTCTGCTTGATACTGGCTGCCAACTAGACATGGAGCCATTGATCACTACCCGTTGAGCCCGACAATCTAGCCAGCTTTCTACCCACCTTATAGTCCATTCATCCAGTCTATACTACTTTAACTTGCTGGCAAGATACCGTGGGAGACCGTATCAAAAGCTTTGCTAAAGTCA
Organism: Chelonoidis abingdonii; assembly: GCF_003597395.2. Classification (NCBI taxonomy): domain Eukaryota; kingdom Metazoa; phylum Chordata; order Testudines; family Testudinidae; genus Chelonoidis; species Chelonoidis abingdonii. The sequence goes on from NC_133769.1 coordinate 116,169,933, forward strand.
AGGAATAACACGTCCACTGCTTTCCCCTCATCCACAGAGCCATGTACTGCCAGTGTTTTCCACATTATACTAGCCCAGGATGAAATTACAAAGATAACCCATAGAGTAACTCCAAGGCCACTTCAGCTTCTCTCTAGAGCGGAAACAAGGGCCAAGTTCATCCCTGGTGCAACTCCATTGATATCCTACGTTAGCTCCACTGTGTCAGTGGAGTTTATACCCAGGACGAACTTAACCCAATGTGTCAAGAAGAGATTTGGACTGAAAATCTGCAAACCCATTGGGCTACGCTGAGAAGGGATATGATCATATAAAGAGTGACCATGAGCAGGCTGAAGAGAAAAAGGATATGGGAGAAAAGAGCAGAAAGAGAAGAGCAGTTGTGTTGTGACCAAAAGGAGAGAGAGAGAGAGAAGATAACAGAAACAGGTAGACGTGAGAAGAGAATGATCAGAGAATGAGTAGGACAAGGGGCAGGAGAAAGAGCAGTGAAGATGAGGTCTGTTGGCAGAGAGCCAATTCTAACCTCATTTACCCCTCTGGATCCCTCACTGAAGTCAGTGAGACTACACAGGTGTGGGGACAACATTTGGGTGAGAGGGTGGGAAAGACAGGGAGGATCTAAATAAGACAGGATGCCAGAGCATCTTCTCAGGCACACCTGTGTAAATCCAGAGCAACTCCACTGACCTCAGTGAAGTTACTCTAAATTAACAGAACAGTAATCAAGAGCAGAATTTGGCCCATGTTGTTCTCCTGGGTGCTGTCCCGTTTGAAGTGATGTGAAAACCCTGAGGTGTATAAACTAGGAAGTGCCTGGAGGGGCTGAGAATCCTTGTTGGGGATTGTAACTCCCAGAGGAATCAGAGAAACACAAGCCTTTCACTTACTCCCAGAACTCGATGACAGGGGAGGTGGCATTTTCAGTCGTCACATTTAGAGAGGAGTTTGCCTTCTGGAATTCCACGCAATTCTCTGCAGGACAGGTCCAGGGAGAGAGAACATAAACAGATACAGCTGGAATAACAGAGCCCCTGGGAAACACTCAGGGGTGAAAGTAACTTAAAGGACTTACTGTTATGCAGGGCGGCCGGGCTCTTGGGCAAAGTGAGGGGGCAGCTCTGAGCCCCCGGAAGTAGCAGGGCCTTGGGCAGAGGGGGCGGGGCTGGGGCCAGACTCCCCCAGCCAGCCCTTCAGCACTGCACAGCCTGCACCACCCAGGGCTCTGGCAGTGATTTAAAGGGCCCAGGGCTCCGGCAGCCCCGGGCCCTTTTAAATTGCCAGGCCTGGGGGAAGCTTCTCCTTTTGCCCACCTTCCCTCCCCCCCAACAGCGGCCCTGCCAGTACAGTGCGTAAAGCGCTGACGCAGCAGCGCTTTAACATCGGCTGGGTACCGGCGTCCGCTTTCTTACCAGTATGCCAAACCAGCCCACTTTCACCTCTGGAAATGCTGCAGATCCCCTTTCCATCCAGCAGCATAATGTTCAAAGGGAGAAAAATATTTTAAAATACTTATTCTTGCTCAGAACAAGAGGTCCTTCCAGGGCAGGGTTGGGGTCCCATTGGCAAAGCAGTGCTGGGGAGAAACCAAGGACTGTATGGTGATAAAGGTTAAATTCCCCTTTTCCCTCCAAGGGAAGGGGTCAGCCTCCCAGGTAGGAACGGGCTCCTATTATTGAAGCAGAGCACAAGAAGCAGAGGGCTGAATATAGACTGAATTTCCCTCCCATCCCCACAGCTGCCAGGAGAGGGGAGTCCCTCCAGGACTGTGATCCGTTGTTAGAGCAGCATGGGGGAGCCTGCATAACATACCAACTGGTTAACTGCTCTGATCAGGCATAGTGAAAGGCTGAAGTCAATGGGAGCTGGGGGTGGCTGGCACATTAGGACATTTTCTTGAAGAGATCCAGCTTATCAAATGAGCCTCTTCTCCTCTACCATCAGCAGGACTGATGTTGTGTCAGGTAGTATGGCAATAAACCAGGCCTCTTCACCACTAGCACTGGCCTTGGTCCTTTCCCCACAGCAGGCTGGATGTTGCTTTTTCAGGTTAGATGGTATTTGCTGGTGGCAGGTTTTCCCGAGCAAACTGATAGGGAGTTGGAGAAGGAGAAGAGATAGAGGGGAATTCAGTGTTACCTGTGTTCCATTCATGGTCACAGCTGCCCCAGGGAAGGTCTATGGTGAACGAACTGAAGAGGTAAAACAAGGCCCAGGCCAGGACGATAATGTAATAGAAATTCAGGAGGACGACGATCACCTGGGAAGCATAACCAATTCCTGCAGAGAGAAGGGCCTCAGTGTTGATAAACAAGGAGAGGAACATGAGTTGGAACAGCCTCAGGATCAGAGCCTGCCACAGCACCCTGCTCCTCCCAGCACTCCAAACCCACCTCTGTCTGTGCTGCCCACTGCTCTGGTTCTCTCCCCCTTTTGCCCACCTCCTCAACTGTTATTTTGGGATTTCCATGCTGCAGTGTGAATATTGGCATGGTGACCGATCCATCCATCACCATCTTCCCAGTGATATCCAGATTACCTTCCACTGCCTCACATTATCATGGCAGCCAGTGGAAGCTTCCCTGGAAGACAGACATCCACATAAAGAAAGCGTTTGTGATCTACTGCACCTGGGGGCTGCAACTGTCAGGGCAGTTGCCAACAGGTGTCAGGGTTTCCTCATGACCACTGCCCTATCCACATTGCTAAGTGGCAGGAGAATTCTGGCTAGAGTCTGTAGAGACTAATGAGTACAGCAAGGTCAGAATTACACTTTAATGTCACTGGAACCAAACTTTTGCCAGCAGAGGAAAGAAAAAAAGAGTCAAAGCTATGGAATAATGTTTAAAACTGTCCTGGATGTCAACAACCTCCAAAGGCAAAGCACTGCACACATTGGGGTCCTCTATAGGCCAGAGTCTCCTACACCTTCAATTCAGACACAGCTGCTGTGATGTCCATGGTTCAAGTAAACCACAGTCTATTATGAGCTACTCCACTCAGGTCTCACTTTAGGGAATGATGCAGGAGCATTTGCAGAGCGGGGTGGGGTGGGGGGAGAAGGGTGTTGTTTACAGGTACCCCGAGCAACATCTGCCAGCAGGCATCTCTGTAAGGAGCTCACAATAGGAGAATGGCTGCAGAGTTGTAGCTGTATAGGGTGCTCCAAGCCATAGCAGTTCCAGCCTCTGCAGTGTTTTCCTGAAATACTGCCCCCTGTTAGTAAGGGATGATTCCTCTGGGAAAAAGGTTAAGCAGGCTTTGCAGGTAACTCATTACTTCATCTGAAGGTAATGGAGAACGGGAGGTTTCCTGGTCCGTGAGGATCTATGAGTGGACTGAGCAGTCCTCAGGGAGGCACTCTAGGAGCAGCCATGCCTGAGGAGATGTGAGCTGCTCTTTGTGTTTTCACTTAATGTAGTTGTTTGTTAATAAAGCCACGGCCCAGGAAGGGATGGGAGTTTGAACTTTGTACAGTATGTGGATTGTACTTGCACAGCAGAGTGAGCAGCCACCTATTAACGTAAAGAAATAGAAATTTATCCCACTGGTCCATCTAGCCAAGTGGCCTCATGTACTCTGGTAACCCTCAATTAATTCTGTAGCTATCTCCCTGGCTTTCCACACCACCTGGTGTTATGGACAGAATATCTTGCAACCGTTTCAGGGAAGTTGGAACATGAAGGTTTTTTATTGAATTAAATATGGAAGTTAGAAGTGTCTCTCCTGTCATTCAGTTCAATATTACACTCAGTTTTGATTTTGCTCAACCTCACATTTTCAGTTTTCAATGTGCTAAAGTTTTTATTTGAGCAGCAAACTACCAGGTAGAAGTCATCAAGGGAGAAGTTGGAGGGTTTTAGCAGATGGACAGGAGACAGCTGAGACTTTTGGTAACTAAGAAAGCATTGGAAGTGTTTGGATTGAGTGATAAACACCCCATTGGATGATTATGCTAAAATGATGTTATAATTGGGTTTGAGAAATTAACACCACATTAAAAAGACACCTCTCAGAGCTATTGTTTCAGGCTGTCTGCAAACTCAGAAAGATGACATGGCATCTGTTTAAATGTGAGTTCATAGATTTTAGGTTTTCTTTGCAATTATAAGGGTTACACCAGTTTTAATTATTTAAATAAAGTTTAGATCCAGGAGCACAATTCTGCCTGTGGGCAAATTCCATAGCCAGAGCTCACACCTCAGAGCAGGAAGTGAAGAGGGCTGGTGATGTGATTTGACAAGGAGAGTGAACGTGACTAGAGTTATGGGAAAGGCAAGAGATTTCTTTTCAGCACCATTTTGAATGAACAATAAGGGAGTGAGGGGAAAGTCAAGGAGACTTTTATGGCAGGCTCTCAACAATCCTCTAAAGCATCATCACATATTGATGGTGAGGGAAGCAGCAGAATACCAGATGAGGTACATCATGAACTGATCTGAGAGGGTAAACACAATTCTTCATGGTAACATCACAGGCATTTCCAAAGAATTTCGCAGAGAACAGCTTGAGTATAGTGGGAGGGTCTCTTTTAAGAGTATAGATGTCCCAGCTGTAGTTCCTGACCTTTGCATTACATGTCCCCTCATCCCCCCAACCAAAAAGGGGTTGCGCTTGAGATCTACTCACCTTCAAAAAGAGGGCAGAGCTTCCGCCAGGCGGTGACCCCTCCCTGGCTGGTGTACTGCCCTAGAGCTGTCTCCAGGAAGAACACTGGGATACCACAGGTGAAGAGGAAGATGAGATAGGGGATAAAGAAAGCACCTGGAAGATTTAAGCATTGTACATGGAAAAGAAAACATGTTAGACCATTGACCAACTTAGACCTGGACTGAAAAATTCCCCCAGGACAAAGAATGCTCCAAGAAGGGTCCCTGAGAAAGGAGACACAAATGGCAATATGGGCTGCAGAGAACAGAGGAGGGAAGGGCCAGGATGCAAGGGCTCTAGGAAACAAGGCAAAGAAAAAAATCCTTATCAATTTATCAAGGAAATGGTACTAGCAATATCCCAGTTCATACACGATTACTGCTTGCACAGCTTCAACCATAGTGTGAATGAGGCATTAAAACCTGAAGGGGTATGAAGACAAACCTGCCAGTTGTCTCAGAAGATTAAAATCTGCATCTGTGGTGAAGAGATCAGATCATATTACACAAGTCTTGTTATTACTTCAACTGTAAGCTCTCCTGGGCAGGGTCTATGTCTTTACATGTATTTGCACAGGCCTACGTGGCCTATGTTCTCGCAAATTTTAGCATGAGTCTCTTGATAGTTTCTTAAAGCCTCAGCTCCTGGAGTCATGCAATTCCATGAGAATCTCAGATTCATCTTTTTATAAATGTTTCTAGCTCTTAGGGTGGAGAGAAAAGCTTAAACATGAACCCTAAAGGCTCAAAAACCAGAAGGCAAATATAAAGAAACTCCAGACACACACACACTTACACTTCTTTAAGAAATCTCAGCATTTTTTTGGAAACTGATTTATAATTTTTGAATGCTTGGAGTGGTAATACTCAGGATGCTAACGTACAAATATTGGATAAACTCAGCCTGCTCCCACCATTCCACCCAATTTGAGTTTTTGTTCATCTTGCTTCCTAGCAGTTAATAAGCAGAAGCACAACTGAAAGGAAAGTAGTACAGAAACGTATTTCACTCACATTGGGAGCTCAGTCCTGCTGCTACTGGAGTCCATGGCAAATTTCCCATTAACTACAGTGGGAGTGAGAGGCCCAGGGAACATCAGAAGAGTAAGAAATGAATCAGGTCTGTGATTACTCCATGCTGGGGTAATACTTGCAGTTGATTCTCCCACTACTCAGCTGAAGGGAAAGGTCCCAGAGCTAGTCTATCCTCCCTGCTTTATTAATGCATCATCAAAGTTGCTCAGTTAATATTACAAAAATAACAAGAAAGATAAACTTTACGATGCCTGCACCAACAAACAGACACATTGCACAGCTTGTCTATTTCATGGACACATTTAACAGTGAACACAGAAATGCCTCCTTCCTTTTGCCTCCAGGGTTTTTGAACCATGGCCCATTATAGTGCATGCTGGTAGGCCAGTCTAGACTTTATTATACGTAGCAGAAATAAATGGGAGATGAGTAGACTCGTGTGGATCAGATGCTAGCAAGTCACCTGGCAGACACTGAGGGGTCTGCAGAGTCCAACATGACAGTGACAGTTGAGAAATTCCACACTTTTCCAATGAAAATCCCACAGTAATTACTGAGCAAAACCATGACTGGACCAGGCCCAGGGTCTGCAGAGATTAGAACTAATGGGTCAGCCAGACGTCAATGTGCTAGGAAGGCCCTGAACCTGCAAAGATTTACCTGCGTGTGTAATTTTACTTACGTGAATAGTCCCAGGGACTTCAACAGGGATTTACCTACGTGTGTAGCTTTACTTATGTGAATAGTCCCTATTGAAGTCCCTGGGACTATTCACACAAGTAAAGTTAGGCACATCATAAATCTTTGTAGGATTAGAGCCTAAGTCTGTAAGGGAGGGTGGGAATATTATGCGGAGCTGCTCCAAAATTTTCTAATGAAATCTTGTCCAAAAATGCCCCATATTGAAAATTTTAACAAAATATTTTAAATAAAAAATTTTCATTAATCAGTTATTGTTTTCAGTTTTCAAATGAATTGTTATTTAAATACTGTATTTTGATTTAAAACACACACGTCTTGTGTCTAAGGTGACCAAAAACCTTTTTGAAAAAAATATTCCAAAAATTGAAAACATGGGAAATAAAACTTGATTCACGTTTTCAATTAAAATGTCACCAAAAAATGAAACCAGTTATAATTGGTGTATGTAATTAATTTTTATTTGTCAATGAGCTCTAATCTTGAATGATTTTATTTTAACAGCTTTTCACTTGTTAGTGCAACTTGCAGTGCCAGGATGCTGGGGAGGAGAGAGTGGGGGATGAGAAAATTACTTTTTGCCTAGACACAAAAGTTGTACCACTTTAACTATGCTGGTATTGTTATACCAGTACATCTGCCTAGTGTGGACAGAGTTATACCAGTATAAAGGTGCTTATATTGATATAGTTCATTCCTATATATAGTTTATTCCCCTTCTCTCATAGGAATAGTCTATGGGGGACCTCATTTGTGCTGATACAACTGTGTCCATGCTAGGCTTGTACTTGTATAACCAGATTGGTACAAAAAAAATCACACCCAACCACCTGTGTGTAGACCAGGCCTTAATCATGTCCCCAGAGTAGCAAGGTAACAGCATCCTTCCCACTCACAGTAACTTGATCCACCAAAAGTTCTGAGGATGCAATACTTCTATCTTGCATTTTATTGGCTCAGGCAGTCATCACTCAGTGTCCTGTTGGGGGAATTGTGGAGGTGGAGTTCTGGAACAAGCCTAGAAGCTTTCCTTCTCTCTCCTACCCATATAGTTGAATTAAGCTTCTTAACGAAATCTCTTGTTTTTCAAATCTGCTGCTACTCCAGTACAGTTATTCTCACACCACCATATACCCTACCTCCAAGCCAGCTGGCATCCTGCTGATACAGGAGTGGGAACGGTTTTAAGGAAATTAATTTTTTGGCCAGAAAAGTTTTCTAAAGACATCTTTGGGTGAGCTGCAGGAGCACCACGGTTCCGCTGTGTGTATCCAAGTGGTTCTGGAGTGATCCCATGGCACACACAGAAGGTGCTCCAGTTTACATCACATCAGCATTGGCTTGAGAATGGATCTGGCTGACAACCATTTTACCTAAAGGAGTAATTTGTGCTGAATGAAATGGGTGAACTTGCTCAGAAAAACTCAAGAGCTGTTTCTCTGCCTGGTTCTCCTACTCTAACGGGCTCTTTCAAGGTTTAACACTGTTCCTGTGCACTAATTGCTGCTGTTATTAAATGCCTTCCTCCATCCCCAGGCCAGACCAATACTGTAACTGTGAGAAATTGCAAATTATAATGAACTTCATTCAGCCCTGAATTAGCAAAGCTCCTGCGTCTGCTTTTCTACTTGGTCCTGACACTCTGCCATTGAAGTCTGCCCAGGCTAGTGCGGAAGTAGACTGGTCCTTCTATAGAGGCACTGGGCTATGACACAGAAAGAGGCCGCTTTACTGACTGAATGGGAGCCCAGAGGTGATGATTTCGCCTCCTCCAACAGAAAGGAGTTCAGCCAGTCAGATGCTTTTGCTTCAGAATTGCTCTCTCTTGTTTTTCAAAGTTCAGTGCTGAGCTAAAGCTGGCCCCTTTGGTTGGGTTGCTATCTTCCCACACAAACTTTGAAAAATAATCCACATGAAAGTAATGTTAGTAAAAGGGGCTGGCTTGAGAGCTCTGGAGGCAAACGTCCTCTCCTCACGCACAGAACAGGCTCACCAGGGGACAGCAACACCAGCCTCCCCACACTGTCCCCATCCCCAGGAAGGTTCAGCCCTGAGGCAGAGAGGCCATCTCCAGGAACAAAAGGGGAGACCAGTCTTCATGGCCTACTCACAGTCCTTGACCTCTTTTGAGAATGTCCTCAAGGCTGTTGGTGCCATGTGGAGCGGGGTGTCTTTCTGAGGGGGACCTCTGTCCAGTAGGAAAAGTACTGCAGCCTCCTTCACTATTTCACACAGGCAACCAAATGACCTCCCTTACCTAGCAACAATAGTTGTCTTGGGCTTCATCCACTTGGACCCTGAGCTCTGGCCCTCCCTCTTCCTCAGGATCTCTGGCTCTCTCTAGTTCAGGGGTTCTCAAACTTTATTGCACCATGACCCCTGACAATAAAAATTACTTCATGGCCCCCGGAGGGAGGACCAAAGTCTGACCCCACGTGAGTCCCGCTGCCCCTGGCTGGGGGACCAAAGCCAAAGCCCCACCACCCTGGATGTGGGGGGTGGGAGGGCAAAGCCGAAGCCCAAGGGCTTCAGCCTCAGGCAAGGGGCCTGTAAACTGAGCCTTGCCACCCAGGTCTGAAGCCCTCAGCCCTGGGTGGTGGGACTCAGGCTACGGCTTCGGCCCCAGGCAATGGGAGTCCAGCTTTGGGCCTGGGCCCAGAAAATCTAATGTCATCCCTCACATTAAAATGGAATTGCAACCCACTTTGCTGTCCCAAGCCACAGTTTGAGAAATGCTTCTCCAGTTTGTCCATTAGCATGATGGCTTCCAATAAACCTAAAGGTTTGCGCATTTTGGAATCTTACCTCAGACTCCCCTTCTACTGAACGGATCATAAAATGACTCACAATCAAGTCTGCACATGTGTGAGTGTCAAGTGGCTATTTCCTGGAGCGTACAACCCAAAGCTCAACAGGATCGCCTCTGCCTGACCTCCAGCTGACACATCCTCGCTTTGCCTTTGTGTGAGGCATAGGGGCCTTCAATGCCAGTCAATTACAGGGCTTCCTGCTTTGAGACCAGGAGCGCAGGAACAATTTGTATAGTGGGGGTTTGGAGAGCCATTGAACAAAACTGTAAACCCCGAACATGGTGGAAACCACTTTAAACCAGGGGGTGCAGCATCACCTGTGCTTGAGACACCACTCCATTGCACACCTCAGGCATGAGGATGCAAGGGTAGGTCATCACACACATGTACCTGGGGCACCTCTTCTATCACTTCCCTGTCTCACTTCCAAGCAAAGCCTAGTCTCACCCTTAGCACTTTCCCACATAGATTACCTGCGGCATTGTCACACTTGACTGGCCAAACAGCTTTCACCATTCTTTTCTCTTGGAACCTCCATGTGTACCTTGTGCCTTGCAGGGGGTTACGGTGAAAGTGCCGTACACTGGACCCCTTCAGATATCTGGTAGCACGCTATTTGTATCAAGCTCACAGGAAAGACGCGCAAGGAGTCTGAAAATGAAGGCCTATAGGCCCCTTCATAGGCTCCCAGACATCTAGTAGTAAAGGAGGATGCTTTGTTAGGTCTGGCAGTCTCTTAGCCTCCTTGTGGCCCAGCCAGCAGTTGGCATCACACATACAAAGTCATTACATGACCATTTTTTCTTGCCTGAACAGACTGGAAAATACATGTCACAACCATGATAAGGAACTATGACTGAGACTGGTTACGTACCAGGTGTAAAACACAAGGACCTCTGATGTAGTTACAGCAGTGGGGGATGGGGGTAGGATTGCCACTACACAGACAGTCGAAGAGTCGTATAATGTAGTAGATTAAGGACATTTCACAACTGCTCAGGCCTGAGGCCCTACAGACAGGACAACAGTCAGAGGGAGCAGTTACAACAGAGCCAATCTCGTTATAGGTTTCCGTTTTGTACTTCAAGAGACGCCTCTTAATTCCATCTCTGAGACAGGCTCAAGTCTTGGTTCAATTTTCCCAGTTTGAATCTCATTTTATCTTGCCCCAGGCACAGGCTAGGTCAAATCCTGAAGCCCTTACAGAGTTTTTAATCTAGTGAAGCTGGGGGAGTTTGACCCCAATAAAGGACTCTGAGGTCTTACTTTGTATTTCTAGCCTCCCTCTGTTCCTTTGTGTTATTGCTTTGTTCTCACAAATAAGATTCCGACCAAGCACAAGACCAGAGATAGTGTGTACGTGGGGATGACACATAGGGAGAGAGGACAGAGGCACACCCACGCACACCCACGTAGACAAGCTTCCCCAGTATTTCTCAATCAGAGAGGCCAACAGCCATAGAGAGGGTTTAACCCCTTCCAAGGGGGTACCACCTACGCCCAGTCAGAATGAAAAAGGAGGAACAGTTATTTTTTCATGTTGGATTTGGGTATTGGATACTGAACTCTAAATATTCAAAAGATGATTCTTTGTTTGCAAAGTGGAAATGAGCCAAAAAGTAAGGAAAAGTAACAAGCTGCCCTGTTTCACGTAATTCAAATAGATAATTTCTCAGCTATCCTGGATTTTACTTTCCTCTTCCCCAATAAAGGCTGTTTGGCAAACACTTCTTTATTTTACAAAAAAAAAAGAGTCACCATATGAATCAATCATTCTTGTTCTAACCTTGGAGGAAGGCAGCTAAATGTCCCAAGTGCAAAATATCCAGTTCAAGTGCAGGTCCAAATTTTTTTTTGAAAAATAAAATATTAATTTCTGGTCAACGCAAAAGAAAAATATTTCAAATATGTTTAGTGAACCAAAATGTCAAAAAAGTTTCATTTTGATTTTGATGTTCTTAAATGTTTAATTTTTTTTAAAAATAATTGAAGGATGCTATGAAACAAAATGTCCTTCCAAAATGAAACATTTTGTTTTGGAAATGCTGAAACAAACCATTTTGACATTTCCAGAGTTCTTTCCCCCTGATTGAAACAATTTATGAAAATCAGTCTGAATTCACAAATTGTTTTGATCAAACTGAATCTGCATTTTCTGTTGAAAAATATTGCACAAATAATTTCACACAGTTTCTGTCCCCAGATGCCAGATTCTGATACAGATTTCACCCCAGCCTGAGTGTGTTTGGATCCATAGTTCTGGGTCTGGCTCACCTCTAGCACTGATGAAATTTGGGAAGTCTATCTCTCTATATCCTGAGCTATCTGACCAAACTGGGTTCTCTCTGATAAGACAGCTTCACAAAGGTTCTACACCACCCACAGCCGTCCCTTTCCTCACAGGACTCTAGCACTTGATAACCAAACTAACAAACACCAGCAATAGCGGCAGGAAGGTGGCTCTGTGAGCTGCTTTTCCCATTCCAGCAGTGACCAGTCTTCACATTATCCTTAAGTACTTCCAGGGGCTGTGCAGGGAGCCCATGGGAACAGTACAGTGAATGAAAGCAGAAACCATGCAGCTAGTGACCTAGATACGTTCCAGATTAAAAATGAAAAAATCCTCCCTTCTAATCCCCCCTCAAAAATAAAACAACAACAACAACATTCTCAAGCACCAGGTGAAAAGTAGCAAATACCAAGTGAAAGCCAATGTGGAAGCAGCTAACTGGCTAATCCTCTTCGTGCCAATGGCATGAGAAAGTGGTTTAGTTAGACCCAAGAGACTTTTCCAAGTGAAATCCAGGAGATTTCAGTGCAAGGTCCTCAGGCCACTCACTTTGCCAACTGAGAACTTCCAGAGAGTCTGATTAGCAATAAATCACCAAACACAAACAGGGGAAATTCCTGGTCCACACCTTGGAGAAGTTCTCCACAGAAAACACAGAAATCTCTCTGACCTCTAGCAGGACTTGGGGCAAGGGGAGAGGATTTCAATTTTTCTTTAAGAAAAAAGTCTAACAGCAAAACCTAAAACCAACAATCCACCCACAAAGTGAATTTGCTGCACTGAGGAATTCCCCATAGAGAAGATGCATGGAAATACCCCCCACAGGCTCATGTATCCGTTACTAATTATTACCTGCAAAGCCCCAGGGTGCTTGGAAGGCAGGTGTCTCGCACACATAAAGATGCACACTCCATCTCCCACCTACATTACACTGTGTCACACACGTTACACACGTACATGAGTGTGCACGCATCTCACGTACACACCGCCACAGTCAGGCAAGATGATTTTGCAGGGAAAGGCAGCAATGCTGGGGTTCTTCACAGATGCCAGAGGAGACTCTGAATACTACCTCAGCTCTGTTCCCCATAAAGCCCACCTCATAGACTCTGTTGTCTCTGTGCTTGCACTCACCCCCAATGTCTTTCCTGGAGACAGTGTACCACTCATGTTAGCACCCATTGACTAGCAATACATACCAGAAGAGAGGTACATGATAGGATAGAGAAACTAGGCCTGAATCCCCTCAGTCATGCTGTGTGCCTGGCACCTCTGGAAAACTGGTGCCCTCAGGGTGCACAGGCATTTAATTATTAAATGTTCACCTTCATGGCAGACAGGTCCTTTGCTTACAATGGTTTAATACATACATGTTACAGGATCTCATCACTGCTACACACACGAGTACATGACAGGCATCCCTGCAGGGCCAGACGGACATGCTGGGTACCCTCCAGGATGTATACTGCACCAGTGGTTCTCAAGCAGGGGTCTGGGGGTCCACCAAGCATGACCGGCATTAGATTTGCTGGGGCCCAAGGCAGAAAACCAAAGCTCCACCCCACAGGACTGCAGCCCAAGGCCCCGAGCTTTGCCACACGGGGCTGAAGCCTGAGCAATTTAGCTTCGTGGGGCCCCCTGTGATGTAGCACTGGACCTGGTTTTACATGTAGAAAAAGTCGTTGTGGCACTGGTGGGCCATGGAGTTTTTACAGCGTATTGGGGGGGGCGTCAGAAAGAAAAAGGTTGAGAACCCCTGTGCTACACCAGGAGTCCTTAACTCATCAGGAGCTTCCAGGAAATATGCAGATATGCCAGGCCTGCATGTGAAGAACTCCAGCCTGGTCACTGCTGGGAAATTGGTTCTTGGGCATAGACAGCCAGGCCCCAGGCATTTCAGGGAATAGGTCCCTGGGACAGAGATGTGGACTCTGGAAACCTCTAGGGAACAAGCTTCCTAGCAGTGGACAAACACACTGAGCACTTGCGGGAAATTTGGCACAGACTGACACTCTGAAAAACTGCAAGATGTATGGTGCCAACCGAATACGGCTGCCTCTGCCCCCAAGGAAATGCATTTCTTGGGAAAGGATAGCACCTCTAGGAATCAGGCCCTCTGTGCACACAGGTGTATACCCTCGAGGTGCAAACAAGTTCACTGACCACATCTTGGAAACAAAGCTCTCAAGTGCGGATAGACACAGAGCAATTCAAAATGCAAGAGGCCAATGGAGCTTTAAGGCGATTGGAGAACAACGGAGGGAAATCAGCGGCTAGATGGGGTAGCTGATGTAAGTGGTTAGAGCTAGGGCTGTACTTACCTCCACCATTCTTGTAACAGAGGTAAGGGAACCTCCAGACATTACCAAGGCCAATAATCTCCCCAGCCACCGATAGCACATATTCCAGCTTGTTGTTCCAATGGCCTCGTTCCAGTGTTTGATTCTTCTCTTCTTCCTTCTGCTTTTCCATGCCTGGATGAGCAGGTATTGTCTCTCCATTGCTAACTGCCCCAGGGACTCTGTAATCCATCCCACCTTCAATGAATTGGTACCATGTTTCAGCATTATGTTTACAAGTCATTCAACAAGTCAGAAATTTATAACATCATACTGGGTCAAACCAGTGGTCCATTTAACCAAGTAGCCTGTCTTCCAACAGTGGCCAATGCCAGATGCTCCAGAGATAACGAACGGAACAGGGCAATCATCAAATGATCCATCTCCCATCATCCAGGGTTAGCTTCTGGCCATCAGAAACTTGAGGACACCCAGAGCATGGGGTTGCATCCCTGACCATCTTGGCTAATAGCCACTGATGGGCCTGTCTTCCATGAACTGATCTAGTTATTATTTGAACATAGTTATATTTTGGCCTTCACAGCATCCCCTGGCAATGAGTTCCACAGGTTAACTCTGTGTTGTGTGGAGAAGTACTTCCTTATGTTTGTTTTAAATCTGCTGCCTATCAATTTCATCAAGTGACCCCTAGCTCTTGCATTATGTCAAGGATTAAATAAAATTTCCTTAGTCACCTGCTCAGTACCATTCTTAATTTTATAAACCTCATTTTATCCCCCTTTAGTCATCTCTTGTCTAAAATGAGCAGTCCTAGTCTTTTTAATCTCTCCTTCTATGCAAGCTGTTCCATACCCCTATCATTTTTGTTGCCCTTCTCTGTATCTTTTCCCATTCTAATATGTTTTTTGAGATGAGGCAACCAGAAAGAATGCAGTATTCATGGTGCGAATGTACCATGGATTTATATAGTGATATTGTGGTATTTTCTGTCTTATTATCTATCCCTTTCCTAATGGTTCCTAACATTGTTATCTTTTCTGATTACACACTGAACAGCTGGTTCACAATGGCTCCAAGATCTTATCATTTTGTATGTATAGTTGGGATTGTTTTCTCCAAGGTGCACTTACCGACCTGGAATTTCACCTGCCATTTTGTTGGCCAGTCACCTAGTTTTGTGACTCTTTGCATTCAGCTTTGGACCTAACTATCTTGAGTAAAATTCTGTATCGTCAGCAAATTTTGTTACCTCATCGTTTACCCCTTTTTTTCTGATCATTTATGAATGTATTGAACAGAACTGGTCCCAATACAGATTCTTGGGGGACCTCACTATTTACCTCTCTCTCAGGCTAGAGCAGCTGAGGGACACAGACACACACATAGCCCTAGTTACTCTTGTATCATTCCTTACAATTCCTGATAGGGGATGTTATGGGTTTTTCCCCATACCCTAAAAGCACCTACATACCTTCAATCTAATGGATTTATTTTGGTTTAAAGGGGTGCTACCTTCTTTATTATCATTTAAAACTGATTCATTTCAAAACACTCCAGTTCTGAAAGTGCATCCTTTAAATAGTATACGTATTACTCATATTAGCTGTGTATATTGATCTAGCACCCAAAGGCCCCAATCTGGACTGAGGCCACACTGTCCCAGGAGCTGTACCAATGTAGGAGACAAGCCTTAACTAATTTTTTAAAAACGTCTTGAAGATATTTTATAAGGGTTTTTCTACTCCCCTATTGTAGTTTATAAAGGTTTTTTCAGCGAGGAAGGTGATTAACTAAATTCACAGGGAAGTCATGAGATTAACTATACCCAGTTATGTCACATGCACCAACCACATCACATTCACAAAGTAAACAAACTGACAGAGGAAAAGTGTTGGTTTGTTTTTTTTAGTGTCAGGTGAAGCGATCTTACCAGTGTTACTTGTAAGTAGAGAAGATACAAGTTTTTCAGAGAGAAATTGGTTTTTTTCCCACGCTGACAGGAACGATCAGTAAAGTACAGCTTCGATGAGGGCACAGTGTGAGTTTCCTCTGCGACGGGCTGCAGCAGCTCTGCCTCTCAGAATAGCTGCCTCTCTCTGCAGAGAGCTGAGTTCTCAGGGATTTAAAGGTGCAGCTTACAGGGGAGGAAAAGGCAGAGCAGTTATGAAATTATGTGTAACATAGGAGGGGTGACAGCTGTGAATTCCTCCCCGGCCAGTGCCCCTGCTCCATTCCCTAAAGTCATTGCCCTACAATGTCTGCTAGGGGAGGCTAGAATAGCTGTGAGCAGCCCAAAGCCAATGCCTCTATGCTTCTCCCTACAGTGACTCCTGCTAGCAGAGGCTGGGACTGCAGAAGCTGTGGATTCCTGCAGAGCTGGTGCTCAGACACTATTTAATAAAGTGCTTCTGCAGGCAGGAAAGCTCACCCCTGCTTTAATCCTATTTGCTCACTGTCCTGCAAAGCTCCCTAGAGAAAAGTCTTTTACTGAGAAAGACTGGGACTGAATTAAGTGCAAATTCCTACACTGCCAGTGTTTTCAGAATACTGCAGGGAAACATCGACTTGGGGTGCAGATTGTACTATGATTTTGCTGCAGTAATTCATGGGATATTTGTGCCTATTCATTCCCTACAAGGAGTACTAATGGCAGCAAAACGTATCAGCAGAGGAGGAGGAGGATGGCTCCAGGTATTTTGGTACTGTGCATAAGCAAGGATTGCTGAGAACTATTTGAGCAATGGAACTATATTCCTGCACACAGCATCTGCCATTGCTCTCTCCTGTGTCCCACTGAGGCGGCTTGTCAAACCCCGTCTAATTCTCCTGTACAGCCATTTCTCACAAAGAGCAGAAAAACACAATGACAACAAGTGGTGATGCCCCCGGAAGAGTGGGGGTTCTACCCCAGCATACTCCAGAAGGTATGCTTGTGTACACACACACACAGAAGTAATGAACACACCCAAGCATCTGACAGCAATTCCTCAGAAGAATAAGGGAAAATAATTTTACACACTAGAAAATTATTAAACAAATAGCCAACCACACAGTAACTAAAGGAGTAGGGGGAAGGAAAGCAGAAGAAAACAAACAGTGAGCCAGTTACCTTAAGGGAGGAGCTGTCAAGGATCTGGTTGGAGGGAAATGTGAAGGCAGTCGTGAAAGGTACTGGCTATTTAAAGCGTGGAAGAAAAATTCTGCAGTGGTGCAATTCTACACTTTGCCCAACCCACATTCCTTCCCCCACTCCTTCAGGGCTGGACAACAACCTACACATGACTGATTTCATGGCCATTGCAAAAGGGGCTCTCTCCCCAGTCCATGTGAGTGTCTTACATTCTCCTTGTGTGGGTGGCTGGGTGAGTGCGTGGGTGGACTGGCTTCATGTGTACCTCTACCTTGCTTTGTCTGTCAGTCTCTCACCCTGTGTCTACTTCTGTCCCTCTGTCTCTCATTGTTTGTTTCTCCCCCTCTCTATCTACTTCTCTTTCTCTTTCCCTCTGTTACTCATTCTGTGTCTCTCTTCCCCCAGTTCAAGGGACAATAAAGGAAAAATTCACACATGCCTGTCAAGGCCATACCAGAGGCAAGTTCTCGTTCCAGGCTGCATCAGAAACAGGTAAGACCAGAATCTAACTTACAGTGAATTTTCACTGCAGTCTCTATAACACAGATTTAAGCCTTCCCTTGGAATGCTAGTGAATGAACACAGCACGTGGGCAAACCCCAGTGACCTCTCTGCATGGATTTACCTCCTAATGATGGGGGAAAGAGAGGGGCAAATTTTTAAATCTCCATTATGGATTATTACACCGTAATTATTTCACAAGCAGGATATTAAGATGGCAGGAGGAGGAGGCAGGCTCCAATGGTGGGAGTACATTCCACTAATCTCTGCCATACCCCTTTCTCAGGCCAATGAGCTCTTAACTAGGTGTGTCTTCCAATAACAGAAGATGTGTCTCCTTGGTGTCTCACAAGAGAGAGCGCAAGGCATAACTACAGAACTAGTGAACTGCCACAGATCTCACTCTTAATGGGCGAGACATTAGGGAATATCCCAGTGAAAAATACAATCTAACAATGAAGAGTGTAGTAGTTAAGTAATTTGGACAATGATACAGTGGATTAAAAGGGGGCAAAACTATAGGTTGCATCTGTTACAGACCCACCCAGGACAAAAAAAAAGATGGAAAATTTCCTGGAAGTTCTTGAAACCACTGTATATTGTACTCACAAGGTACTTAGCTACCCAGACATGTATTGGATAATCAGCGTAAATATGCAAAGGTGTTCCCAAGTTACAAAGACAACAACTTTATGATCTAGAAAGTAGAGCTTCGGGCAGAAGAGAAGCCAGTTGGGAGGAACAATGGAGGACAACTGGGAAGTCCATTACCAGTCATAACAAATTATTTAACTTGAGCCAAGTCAGGTAAGAATGCACAGAATGCAGCAGAATAAAGGAAAGCACATTTTCAGGAATTAAAGTATTGAATGAGCACAATGCAATGGAAAGAGGTATTAAAATCCACAAGCACGGAAGAAGGCTTGAGAAGACTAAAACATAACATAATTAAGGTACACCACAGAGTTCTTCTGGGAAAAGAACAAGCAGTCAGTATAATTCGGGTACTAATTCAATAGATCTGAGGATTAAAAACAAAAAAAATAGCTCATTGTTGGAAATAGAAGAAAAGAACAAATACCTTTTCGTCATAAGCCTTAACTGATTCTGTGAGTTCAACAACATATTTAAATGAGTTATACCAGCCAAAGGAGTTATGGGAATGAGAAGGGCTTTGAAACAATATGTTGGGATAAAAAAGGTCTGTAGGGAAAAATGTGGAAAGGGATGAACTCAGAATGGCTGAGATACAGAACGTTTTAAAATGTCTTCAATAAGAAGAATGAATAAAAGAGGTTCAAACAATCAGAAATATGATGGAAATAACATCATAAAAAGCAGGTAAAGGAATACTGGAAAATACAAACATAGAATAAGTGTGTTTGGACAACATGCGTCCCAGCTTAAGAGACTTATTTAGTTATCAAATTTACCAAGATACTGATACATTTTAAAATAAAGGAAAAGTGGGGAGATACCAGAGGACCAGGGAAAAGCAAATGCGGTACCAATCCACAAAGAAAGGAAAGAGAAGGGATCCTGCAGCTTTGACATATCAGCTCTCATTGTGGTATCTCCCAAGATAATTTTGGTTGAGCCAGGTTATTATATATAGATTATAGTAGACTGACGTCCAATGGGCACATAGGTGCTGTCGTGAAAATTCAGTGGCCAGTGCTCTCCCATCTGAGTAACTATTAAACCAATGCCCCATCACGGTGTTAGGGGGACTCTGTTACTTGTGATATTGCCTATCAAAGTCTAACCACATATAGCTATTAAATATCCCATAGAACTCTGTAGGATTAAGGGTGTTTGCCCTGATGTCTGAGTAAATTCCATCTCAAATAATTATTCTATTTAAATTCCTCCTGTCATTTCAAGTGGACCTGGTATCTTCTGCTTCCTGCTATGCAGAATTGCTGTGTGCTTTTAAATAGCTATTCCACTTCATCTCAGAAGTAACTCATTTCAGTGGTGAGTGAAACTGACTACCTCACAGGACTATTGTGAAGCTTAATTATTCAGTGGCTTCTATTCTATACAGGTTCTTATATCATAATATCTGAGCAACTTCCAGAGGTGCATTAAGTGACATGACTAAAACCTATCACACGTGGTTCATTCACTCTCATCCTCTCCCCAGGGGGAGAATTGTGTGCACAGCAGAGAATTTCAATAAGGGGATTGTTTTGGGGGCAAAAAGATGTTGTGGGGTTTTTTATTCTTCTCTACAGTCACAGAGCAAGTCTGATCCAGGAGTAGAGCTGAGATACCCGTCTGCCATGCACCTGCTTTAGGCCTAAGACTAATGTCCCCTCTTTATAAACTTAGGTTGATTTTATTATTCCTCATTCCATTTACCTGAAGGTGTTTACAAAGATTTTCTCTTAAATCTGTTCCATTAGCAATTGAAGTTACATTGATTGGGTGGTAACTGTCAGCATAACAACAAATAATAGCTTGCACATCTATAGTAAGTTTCAGAGTTGGGGGAGTCAAAGTGCTTCATAAACACTAAGGGCCAGGTTTGCAGAAGGGCTGCGCACCCACCACTCAAAGTGAAATCTATAGGACAAGCATATACAAGCACAGGGCACCCAGCTTGCTAACTGCATGCAAAGAAAGAAAGAAAAGTCTTCATAACTAGTTTCAGGGAAGTCTCTAGCAAGGTGTCACAGGAATCACAGTTAGGTCTGGCCTAATGTCACATTTTCATTAAATGGGTAAGAGAAAAGGAATAGTTTATTCATGTATTTTCTAAAAGGACCCATCCATCTCCAGACATCTAAGGTGCTGTATAAAATTAAAGTATGGGTCAATCAAAGCCAGTTACTCAAATGAAACTGCAAAAGGAAAAGAAACCTTAAGAGTTGTTTTCTGAGCAAGGCATAGCGACATGAGTTCCCCTCAGCGTCTGCTAAATGAAGTAGGTGCATCCTTTGTGTAGGAGAGTGGATTTTCAAAAGTGCCTCAGAAACAAGTCCCAGCTACTTTCAACAGCTCTTATGCTCCTTTATCACTCAGATGTTTTCAAAAAGTTTAACCTGTGTTGCCAGAAAAGTGGTTGACGCACGATCTGTTGTTGGTTAGAAATTCCTGGAATAAAGAAAGAAATTGTTTGCTGTATTTTGCATTTGCTCTGTCCTAATTACAATCTATAACATTTGGACAAGGAAGGTTGCTACTCTCCCATTCCCACCTCTCCCCTGCAGTTCTGTCCCACTAATTATCAATGTTTTTCATGTGTTTCAGAATTATATATTCATGCAGTTACTGCAGGAGACTTCCCAGATGCCAGGACCAAAATTTGCATTAAAATGATTTGGGAACTGAAAGCCAGGGTAAACGTTATCCATTTCCACTTACCTGATAACCAACAGAATACTGGTCATTTCAGTTTTTCAAATGCTGCTAGGCCTTAATTGAATGTGTTTGTAGAAAGAGATAGTAGAAATGGTGCCTATATGTACAGATGGGGGATAATATACTGACCGATATCCTGCCAGGTTATAGGAACTTGCTTAAAATCAGAAAGGCTAAGACAAAATGAATTATATCTAGACAAGGGCATAAAAGGCAAAAAGAAGTAGTTCTATAAATACATTAGGTGCAAGAGAAAGATGAAGGAAAGTGTAGGTCCTCTACTTAAGCGGGGAAGGAAAGCCAATAATGGACAACATCAACATGAGAGATATTTAATGCCTATTTTGCTTTAGTCTTCACTAAAAAGGTTAATTGTGACCAGATGTTTAACACAATTAATATTAACAAGAGAGAAGGAACACAAGCCAGAAAAAGAAAAGAACAAGCTATAGAATATTTAGATAAGATAGATGTATTCAAGTCATCAGGGCCTCACAAAATTTACCCTGTAGTACTTAAGGAACTAGCTAAAGCAACCTCAGAACCATAAGCAATTATCTTCAAGAACTCATGGAGAATATGCTAGGTCCCAGAGGACTGGAGAAGAGCAAACACAAAATTCTTATCTTTTTTAAAATGAGAACAAGAGGATCCAGGGAATTATAGACCAATCAGCCTCTCTTTAACTGGAAAGATACTGGAACAAATTATTAAACAATCAATTTGTAAGCACCTAGAGGATAATGGAGTGATAAGTAATGGATCTGTCAAGAACAAAGCATGCCAAACCAACCTAATTTCCTCCTTTGACAGGGTTACTGGCCCAGTGAATGGGGGGAAAGAAGTTGACATGATGTATTTTAGTAAGACTTTTGACAGTCCTACATGACGTTCTCATAAGCAAACTATGGAAAATGTGATCTACATGAAGTAGCTATAAAGATGGGAGTTGGACTAGATGCCCTCCTGAGGTCCCTTCCAACCCTGATAGTCTATGATTCTATGGATGCACAACTGGTTAAAAACAGGACTCAGAGTAGTTACCCATAGTTCACTGTCAAAGTGAGAGGTCATATCTGTTGGGGTCTCACAGGGGTCTCTGTCCTGGGTCCAGTACTATTCAATACTTTCATTAAATTATTTGGATTAATGGAGAGGAGAATATTCTTATAAAATTAGCAGATAACTGCAAGCTGAGAGGGACTGCAAGCACTTTGGAGAACAGGATTAGAATTCAATGTGTCCTAGATGAGTTGATCAGAAATCAGTAAGATGAAATTTAATAAAGTCAAGTGCAAAGTATTCCACTTAGGAAGGACAAATCAAATGCACAAATAGAAAATGGGGAACAACTGGCTAGACAGCCTACCACTGAAAACGATTTGGGGGTTATAATGGACCACAAACTAACTATGAGTCAACAACGTGATGCAGCTGCAACAAAGACAAATCTCAATCTGGGCTATATTAACAGTAGTGTCATATCTAAGATACAGGAGGTAATTGTCTCAACTCTAGTTGGCACTGGTGAGGTCTCAGACAGAATATTTTGTCCAATTTTGGGTGCCTGACTTTAAGAAAGATGTAGACAAATGGGAGAGCCCAGTGGAGAGCAATGAAAATGATAAAAGGTTTAGAAACCCTGACCTATACAAAAAAGGTAAAAAAACTGGTCATGTTTAGTCTTGAAAAGACTGAAGAGAAACTTGATAACAGTCTTCAAATATGGTAAGGGCTGTTAAAGAGAGGACAGTCATCAACTGTTCTGTGTGTCTAATGAAGGTAAAACAGGAAATAGTGGGCTTAAACTGCAGCAAGGGAGATTTAGATTAGTTATTAGGAAAAACTTTCTAACTACAAGGATAAAGTACTGGAACAGGCTTCCAAGGGAGTTTGTGGAATCCCCATCACTGGGAGATTTTAAGAACGGGATAGACAAAGACACTTGTCAGAGATGGTATAGGTGTACTTGGTCCTGCCTCAGCTCAGGGGGCTGGACCAGATGGTCTCAAATTTCTATGATTCTATATCAGACTTAGGACCAACTGATGGAGGAAGCAGCCATAACAAACATATGTGAGTGATTCCTGCTTGAACCAGGACTGAATTTACAGAAAGGCATCCTTATTGCTAGCCAGATTTGAGTTGACCATGGCAGAGGCTTAATTGCTCAGGAGCATACAGACCAGGTAGAGGCAGTTAATTCTGTAGGAGTTACTAGTGTAAAGGATCAAAGGATCAAATGGAAGGAGCCGCCTTCCTTGTGAGCATTTGTCTTTTTAATTATGTGAACTACCAGAATTCTGAGCCAAAGAGAAACAGAATTTCCACATTGGAGTGCTGCAAAAACCAGGGGCCTTGCCCCATACTTTTGGTCTGAAGACCAGGCTGTGTGTACAGGAGATAAACAGTGATAGCTAGAGCTCACTGGCCAATATGAATCCAGACCAGAACACATCGCAGGGAAATTGCCTATTCTATCCGTGGTGAGTACAGAACCAGACAGCCTGCTGCTGAGAATATTCCTGATGGATCAGGTGATTTCTGTGTGTTCTGAGCTGGGTGAATATATCCCCATTGTCTCCAGTCTGAGCCCAGGATTACAGCACACTAGTGAGAATGTTCTCTGTGTGAGCAGCGTGAACTTAAAATCAATGTTCATGTTGTAGCCAGTGTGGGCACAGAACCAGAGTCAACTGCTGAGAATAGCTGCTCTATGCCATTTGGGAACCAGACCAAGAACACAGTGATCTTTGTGTACATGCTCATGTGAGTGCAGCATCAAAACTGGGTTTTAAAAGAGTGCGCAAGTGTGTATTGCACATGGGAGTAGCAGTTCATGACAGTGTACATGTGAGAGAACAGGACTCACCAGAGCTTGCATGTGGGCAGGAAGTAAACAGAGTGCACACACACGATTGTAATACTCTATATTCTACCTTTGCTTTGATTTCCACTTAGCATTGTGTTGATCCCCCACTAGAACACCAGCCTCGTCCTCACACCAGCACTTTCACCAGCTCCTCCCTACACCTGCCCTCTCCCTCCATCAGCTAGATACCCCTAGAATCCTTGCTAGTCCCACTTCTACACAAACCGGTAACCTGAATCAACAAGGCTCCATGGCAAGATGTGTGAGCAGTAGCCAGTGTAAGCCTCCCAGTCCTCCTGCGGTCAGACACCTCACCGCATGAACATGGACAGGGCAATGTTTGTAAAGTTTCCATAGAAGACAATGAACTCAGATAATGAATAGTTAACTATTGATGGTGAACCAGAGAGTATGGCTCACACCAAATGTGGGGATTGTGTGCCATGGAAGGAGGTCACTGTTTGGGGTGAATGGTGGTCCCCCCAGTGCTGGTTAAGAACTGGGCATATGCAAAAATCACCTGATCAATTTTTATTTTTAAAGGTAAGAAATATGACCATCTATTGCAATAGGGACACTCCTTTCTTCTGATGTTCTTTTCATCTACTCTTCTAGACATCGGGATTAAACAAAGGCAAAGACTACAAATGAGAACTGGGCTGTTTACAATAAGAACTAGAGAACAACCATGAACTAGGTGTTCATCTTCCCACCTGTGAAAGGGAACTGAAGAGTTCTAGGATGACCGTATCTCAGATAGTTGGGTTTCCACCTGTTCTCCTGCTTCTTCCACACAAAGTCTGCAATCAAGTCCCAAAAGACTGTAACAAAGATGCACAGACAGGGCAGGAAGTAGTGAATTATTTTAAAATGTTTGTTCAGACTCATTTATAGATGCTTGAAAAATGTTCATTCTTAAGTCAGAGGATTTACTGAATGAACAGAAAACTGCCCCAGCTACAGCTGTTAAAAACACAGAATTCCCATCCCACCAGAAAATCCAATACTTTGACATGTGTTTTCTTGCTGAAACTAAATAAAAAGACAAAATATGAGAAGTTTTCATGGAAAGAAACATTCCAGCATTGTGGAAATGTCAAAATGAAAAAAAAAAAAATGACATTCCAATATCCCCTCAAAAAAATTATTTTCATCAAAACATTTTCCTGTGAAAATTTTTTAATTTTGACAAACCCCACTAGTTGGTTGGGCAAAATTGTAGATAAAAATAAAACAAAAAACTTTGACCGAACTGGCACTGAGAAGATGACAACAGGATCCTGGGGCTGCCAGGGGAACACAGATAGGAGCACAGTGATCCATGCTTGGTGCAGTATCAGCAGAGATTTTAAAGGGAAGTTACTGAGCTTGGTCTTGTCACATCCATACCTGTCAGGTTAATCAGCACTTCAGTGCAACCCCTGCATACATCAACTTCCAGCTGCTTCTTGTCAGGAACATTTTGTCTCTATTATTTTGATCTGACGTTTGATTCCAGCTCAAGGCACAGAGATGGGAGGATGGAATAAAAGGGGAGCCG
The DNA here is from genome assembly GCF_003597395.2 of Chelonoidis abingdonii. NCBI lineage: Eukaryota > Metazoa > Chordata > Testudines > Testudinidae > Chelonoidis > Chelonoidis abingdonii. The sequence continues at coordinate 116,195,125 of NC_133769.1, forward strand.
GATACATCTCCTCTAACGTACAGTCTGTCTGGTCTCTTGTGCATGGGAATACTGCAATAGGTGCAGAAAGTAAAAACTCCCCTCACGTGCAAAGTGTGTGCAGCCAATGTTGAACGCTCTGTACGGATTCGATATTTGATAAGACAAAGCACACAAGTGTTACCAACGCACAAGAGAAACAGATTCCTAAAGGATCATCAGAGGTAAGATGGATCTCTCCAGGACCAGGTGGTGCACTATGTCTTGGGTTTGATGCCACACCCATTTGTAATTCCAATCCATTCCTGAGCCTTGCTACATAGTATTGTGCCATCTCTCTTTTTTCTCCCAGGGTCAGGCAGTGTTTCCTCAACACTTTTAGGTGAAAAGTCTTTTATGGTACCTGATAATTTCAGGAAGCCTCTCTTCCACCTGCTTGTATATCATTCAGAAAGTGATAAGTACAGGGTGTACAGAAAGTACAGGGCCTGAGAGAGAGGAGCCTCAGCAGGGATCAGGATGGTGTCATAAGGAAGACAAAATAATCCGCTCCAATTTACAGGGGAGATGGCAGTGAAATTCTGGGACCAGCATGTGCAATAGACAGAACTGTCATCAGAAAACCGTGTGCAGCAAAGCACGTATGGTTGGAGAGACACTGACATTTCAATTATACATTAAAATACTTGCCTTCAGTCAGATAGTGCCGCGATGCCAATAAATATTACTGTGGAGGAGACTCAGTCTTTGAATTTCTGGCAAGCGGGGGCTAGAGCTCTGAGTCAAATGACAGTGTCAATCTCTAGACACTGCTGGAGGTGCAGCTTGACTCAGTTTGCCACGGACAGGAGGTGCAATTTGCACAGCAGCTGTGGAAGATACTGCTGCTTGCTTTCCTCAGCCACATAGCAAACCGCAATCATGCGCCCATTATTGTACTCAGACACACGGAGGTGAAGGACAGAGGAGTAAAAAAAAAAAACACTGAGCCAGCCAAGCCTGAGTATTGGCATTCACCCTAACAGGGATGAAGGGAGACAGAAGAGACTTTGATTCTGTTATTTACCTGGGACCCCTGCAGTAACATTGTCTTTGATGAAGCGCAAAAGAGCAAACGTCACACCTCTACATCCCAGAACGTGCTGTTTCACTTAAGGAAGCTGCTGCATGGTTTTCGCTCATGAAACTAACACAACACTATTTGGCTAACTCTTGTCCAGTATTCAATCTTACATTCCTGGTTAAAAGTTATTGAGAAGGCTGTACTGAGACAACTCCCAGAGTACCATAAGTGCCTCAGATCTCCTTAATCCTTCAGTCTGGATATAGGACAGCAATTGCACAGGTGCCATTGGTTGATGGTCACCTCCTGGCAATGGATGGAGATCATGTGTTCACCCTGATATTCGAGCTATCAGCTGCCATGATACCAATGACCATGAAGTATCATTGAAATCACCTGGGGACTGCACCAGCAATTGATACGGCTGCTCTTGGGCAGCTCCATTCCTCCCCAACCAAGTGTTCCCAGAAGTTGGCATGAGCCACTTGTCCTGAATCAATGTTCTGTCCCCCTTAGAGTGCTGTTATTTGGAGTTTAGCAGGGTTCCATCTCATCCCCACTCCACTCCTGTTTAACGTGTATATATGGCCTTTAAGAGGGTTAGTGAGGAAGTATGAGATGCAGAATGATCAGTGTGCTGACAACACTCAGCCCTTGTTCTCTACCATGCCTGATTCTGCCAGTGCTGTTGAACACCCAGTCATGCTTGGAGATTGGGACTTGGAAAAAAGGCAAGCTGTTTAAAACTCAATCTGGATATGGCTGAAGTGAAGTTCATAGGCAAAGGGAAGTAGTGAGTATATGTGACTCTGATTTCTCACACCCCACTTAAAGGATGTGTCTACCATCAGTCACTCTCATTCACGTTCTGGGACTAGCGTTGGAGCTCCAGCTACCATCAGTTGACCATGGAACAGCTGTGCCTCAGAATGCTTTGTTCATGTGTCTGGGAACAGGACACTGCACTCTATTTACTGTGATTTGTGCCTTTCTCCAGTGCAGATGGCTGACCATTGATGTCCTATCAAGGCACACCACTTACCAGGCAGGTCACTACCTTCTACACCAGTTTTAGTTTCCAAGTTGAGTTAAAATGCAGCCCCATGTACAGGGCATTTGCACTAATCCAATCTTGATGAGACAAGTATTGCTTTGCTCTATGAAGTTCTAAGAGGCTGGGGTGGGGGGTCCTATCCTCTTCAGAAATGGCCTCCCCTCCACCTTTACAGGAAATATTGCCACAGCTGCAGTCCAGTGGAGGCACTCAACTTGGCGTTCCCACCAACCTATGGTACACATTCACTGAGTCCTTCAGTTTCGGAACCACTTCTCCATCTTGCACTGAAACAACTGAGTGTTGATTTTCAGGGCAAGCTGCAAGGCCTGCCTTTTTACCCAGGCCTTTAAGAGAGGAAAGGAACATTTTAGTAGTGGGGTTGAATTTTTATTGGAGATTGCTGGTGGCTCTCACTGAACTAGCCCTCATTTCAAAAGCACCCAGAGTAACAGACATCTTTTTATACGTCTCATTAGATATACAGATAGCTGTTTCCTCATTTGTATGTCTGCTGTTCATTTCTTTGCCTTTGGCATGTGACTTTACATTCATTTGTACTGAAATATCTCTCTGCATGAGACTCGCTGTTCTGAATCTCTCAAGTCATTGTGCAGTTTCCAGCTGCCACAGTGCATTTGTTATCCTCCTGCTCTGGCGTGATTAGAGTTTGATAAGGGTTGAATTTATTCTCTGTTTTGACTGTGCTTGCACCAAGCAGGGATCATGTTGGGGCTGGGGTGGGCAGTCTGAGTATGTTCCTATGATTGTAAGAAAGTAGATATTGAGGGAGCTTGCAATCCTTCCCATTTTCATTTGCTTTTCTAAATAAAGGAGCCTCAACTCTTCATAACAAAACAGCCAAAGCTTCTCAGCCTTTTTCAGCCTTCACACCATTTCCCCCCAAACACATTATAAAACTGATCATTTTAAAAATTGCTTCATTTTCTCAATTAGAACATGGAAGATGAGTGAACTTGTCTGCAAGAGCTGAAGACCAGGAACACCCAAATCACTACACACATGGAAGGAGAAACCAGCAACTCTTGGGTTTCTTTGGTCTTCCTACTGTATCCATTTTTTAGCAACCTTCGTTTTATTAACTTACCTAGTGACAAGAGATGGTTCTACCATAGCCGCAATTGGCAAAGTAGATCCTTACTTTAAGGCAGAAAACTACTTGTGTCAGTGGACAAAAGGTTTGGACATTTTCTAGTTCAATAGAGCAGGGGAAAAACCTAGGGCAAGAGCTGACTAGATGACTCTGTCCAGGTTAATTTGTAACAACTTCTCTGTGTAAACAGCTGTGTACGCAAGGATTACCCACCATTAAGGCTGCACCAGCTAGAGCAAGTTGGTACATGCAGTATGTGTTATCACCTGGGTCAAGTGTTTGTGTTTACTAGTCCACATTAGCTGAAGGTGCAGCAGCATCTTTTGGACCTTGAATCTGCCATTTGGAGTTTCCTATACTCCTCGCTGCATTCTAGCAGCCATTTTATCTTATCTGCCCCAGTGTACCATAATGGGGAACGCCGGCCAGGAAATAGCTTTTTGCAGTATCAGTTCTATTAACCCTTCAGGGTCCATCATTTTCCTGTTCACCTAATGTCCCAAGTTCTTTTGTGAATGCTAGAAACAGCTATGCAGTCTTCACTGTAATTTTGTGGTTAGACAGGAGAATGAGAGATCAGTCCTCACTTCTATTCCCTGTCACTTTGAGACCATAATCAAGTCAACTTAACTTCACTCTGCATCAGTGCTCCTATCTATAATAACGGGCGTAACAGACAACTATCTCAGAAAGCTGTTGAGAGCCATGGCAACTCAGGCTGGGCCCCCATAACTAAGCAGATTCGGGCTGTCAACATTTAGGTGAGACCTCTGAAGATGACTTAACTGTTGCAAGAAACTGTACTTGTAGTTGAACAGATGGCTCTCTCTTTGTTGGTGCAGAACCAATACCTAGCATTAGGGGGCTATACAGTGCTGGAGGTATAGCCTTTGGACGAGAGTTACAACCAAAGCCCTGCCCATTTTTTATTTCTAAAGATTCCATGGCAATTTTCATGAACTATTAAGCCCTACTGACCTAAGGAAATTCTTGTCTGGGTGACTGCATTCTAGATACATAAATACTTGCTACAGTTTCAATAGGATAACATATTCTTCACTTTCTGAGCTGAACAGCTGCATAGGGTTGCCACGCACAATTAAGCAGCTGTTTTATTTGAGCCCAGATGTGGCTACATTTCAGCAATGGACAAAGCAATCCCTGTCTTCTGCAATCAGTAGTTAATATAGAGGAAAAGGCAAGAATCTCTAATGAACAATTCCGGAATAACCTGCAGAGAACTTCTTCCTAATATGTCAGTTATGTGATCTGCACCCTGAAGCATAAAGGGCTTAGATTTTCCAAGTCAAATTATATATACACATATTGATATATATCAATCATATCACACATACACACAGCCTATTTAACTTAACTGTCTGTATTCTCATTAACCACATAAATGCCTAATCCTTCTTTAACCCCTGGTCTCAGTACTGTGGCAGTATGTTCCACATGGTAATTGTGCAATGGATGTTCCCCTCTCAGGTTCAATGCAAAAATTATCCTCATTAAGAGAAACTCCCTCAGTAACAGTTAACTACTTTACTAAACTATTATGGTGTCATCTGCACACACCAGAAAACAATTTTAGTCCTGGCTATTGCAGGTGAGGTTGTTTACTATGTCTGGAAAAAAAAAATGTAGACATTAAAGGAAAGTGTATTCCACAGGTTAGCTTTAGATTATGTGTTTTTTAGTTGTTGGTATTTTGTAGTCTCACAAAGACAAAATCCAAATTACTAAACAATTAGGGATTTGTGAATGTAATTCTAAGCATAATTTTATGGTGCTGAATAGTGCTATCTTCTACCGCTACTAGTGTTTTCATAAACTTTCCAAGAGTTATTTGATCAGGGTAGTTTATACTATTGCTTACCTTTTGAGAGCCATTTTGCCCCCCCGCCCCTTTAAAAAAGTTACACATACAATGTAGGGTAGCTATGGCCTTTTGTCTTGGTTCTGAAAACTTGAAAGCACATCAAATAAATTAGGCACACTCCCTCATTCATGAGAAAGTACGTACATCTAGCATTTCAAAGGAGGTGTTCACTCGAAAAAGCAGCAATCAACAGTATGTTTAATTCCAGTAGTTACCCATTGGCTTTTTGTTTACAGTTCCCTAAGCCTGCAAGGAACCAGCAGAGCAACTGAACACTCCATCCTCTGGCTGGTGATTCTCCCCGTTGGCTCACTTATCCTTTGGAAGGCACTAGGATGAAGATTCTCCATATCCTGGCTCGGAGGAACATTAACATTCACCCTGTTTGCTAAGGGAAACTCTTCAGGGGTCTCTTTGCAATAGAATCACACGCAGTATTGCCTCCATCAAGACAAAATATGTTCAAATCATTGGTCTAAAGGAGATGTAACCATATTTTCCCCACTGTCATGGATTTTAGGAAAGAATGTAAGAGACCTTGGATTTTTTGTTTGTTTTTTTAAAGATTTCTTAAACTGAATAATTCTACTTACTGAAATGTTCACTCACTGGTGACAGGTCCTTCTATACGGAGACACTATTCAGTCCTGATTAAAAGAAGGTCAAGTACCAATCCTTTTAGAATGTAAAGAAAGTGAGACTTGCCTTAACTGATTTACCAAAATAGTGGGTTAACAAGAGGGATGTTTTTAGATTTGGAGTTTCTGGTTATGATGGGATGCAAAGAAAGGATATAAATAGGAATGGGAGTTCCTGTTCAGTTTGCGATGCATCACTCACCACTCCTTTGCCACAATTTAACTGATGCAGTTACTGTACTACCATGGTAGCATTGTTTGAAATGCTTCCAGTTCCACGCGCAGGGCCAGTTACGCAGAACTGAAGGGCCTCAATGCATAGATCAGACGATGGTTAGGGAGGAGGGGTTTAGATTTATTAGGAACTAGGGAACCCTTTGGAAAACAGGGAGCTTGTACAGGAAGTATGGGCTCCACCTAAACCAAAATGAAACCAGATTGCTGGCACTTAAAATTAAAAAGGCCATAGAGCAGTTTTTAAACTAAGGGCTGGGGGAAAGCCAACAGGTGCGGAGAAGCACATGGTTCGGACAGATACATCCCATAGGGCAAGATCTATTAATGGAGATTCTCTATGCCCTAGTAAGGAGGAGAGGATGGAAGATGATAAAATATGGGTAGGATTTGATAAACAGTCAAATGAAAAGAGTCCTATTCAATTACATCATGTAATGGCAGACAGCTAAAAAGTGACTAGTTCTTAAAGTGCTGATATACAAATGGTAAAAGTCTAAATAATAAGATGAGAATATTGATATAATAGGCATCACAGAAAGTTGGTGGAATAAGAATAATCAATGGGACACAATAATACCAGGGTACAAAATATATCGGAAGGACAGAACAGGTCATGCTGGTGAGGGAGTGGTACTATATGTGAAAGAAAGCGTAGAATTAAATGAAGTAAAAATCTTAAATGAACCAAACTACCATAGAATCTCTATGGATAGTAATTCCATGCATTAATAATAAGAATATAGCAGTAGGGATATATTACCGACCACCTGACCAAGATGGTGATAGAGACTGAAAGGCTCAGGGAGATTAGAGATGCTATAAAAATAAAAAACTCAATAATAATGGGGGATTGCAACTATCCCCTGGATGAGTGGGTACATGTCACTTCAGGACAGGATGCAGAAAAAGTTTCTTGATACCTTAAATGACTGCTTTTTGGAGCAGCTATTCCTGCAACCCATGAGAGGAGAGGTGATTCCTGATTTAGTCCTCAGTGCAGCACAGGATCTGGTCCAAGAGGTGAATACAGCTGGACCGCTTGGTAATAGTGACCATAATATAATTGAATGTTAATGTTAAATTCCTGTGGCAGGGAAAACACCACAACAGCCCAACATGGTAGCATTTAATTTCAGAAACAAACTGCACAAAGATGAAGTAAGTTAGTTAAACTAAAAGGTACAGCACCAAAAGTGAAATCCCTGCAAGCTGCATGGAAACATTTTAAAGACACCGTAAGAGAGGCTCAACTTAAATATTGACCCCAAATTAAAAAACACAGTAAGAGAACCAAAAAAGTACCACCATGGCTAAACAAAAGAACCAGTGAGAGGCAAAAAGTCATCTTTTAAAAAGTGGAAGTTAAATCTTAGTGAGGAAAATAGAAAGGAGCATAAACTCTGGCAAGTGAAGTGTAAAAATATAATTAGGAAGGCCAAAAAATTTTTGAAGAACAGCTTGCCAAAGACCTAAAAAGTAATAGCAAAAAAAATTTGAGTACTCAAGGATAAGAGGTTGTGGAGAAACTAAATTAATTCTTTTCTTCGGTCTTCATGGAGATTCCGAAACCTGAGCCATTCTTTTTAGGTGACAAATCTGAGGAACTGTCCCAGATTGAGATGTCATTAGAGGTGGTTTTGGAACCAATTTATAAACTAAACAGTAATAAGTCACCAGGACCAGACAGTATTCACCCATGAGTTCTGAAGGAACTCAAATGTGAAACTGCAGAACTACTAACTGTGGTTTGTAACCTATCATTTAAATCAGCTTCTGTACCAAACGACTGGAGGAGGACAGTTGATGTGATGCCAATTTTTAAAAAGGGCTCTAGAGGTGATCCTGGCAATTACAGGCTGGTAAGACTGACTTCAGTACCAGGCAAACTGGTTGAAATTATAGTAAAGAACAGAATTGTCACACACAGATGAACATAATTTGTTGGGGAAGAGTCAACATGGTTTTGTAAAGGGAAATCATGCCTCAACAATCTCCTAGAATTCTCTGAGGGGGTCAACAAGCATGTCAACAAGGGGGATCCAGTGGACATAGTGTACTTAGATTTTCAGAAAGCCCTTGACAAGGTCCCTCACCAAAGACTCTCAAGCTAAGTAAGCTGTCATGGGATAAGAGGAAAGGTCCTCTCAAAGACTGGTAAGAAGGTCTCACCTTTTAACCTTTGTTGGTTAAAAGAAGGAAACAAAGATTAGTAAAAATGGTTAGTTTTCCAAATGGAAAGAAGTAAATAGTTGTGTCCCACAGGGGTCTATATTGGGACCAGTACTATTTAACATATTCATAAATGATCTGGAAAAAGGGGTAAACAGTGACGTGGCAAAATTTGCAACAATACAAAACTATTCGTGATAGTTAAGCCCAATGCAGATTGCAAAGAGCTACAAAGGGATCTTACGAGACTGAGTGACTAAATTTCATCTGCCATTTTGTTGCCCAATGTTGATAAATGCAAAATAATGCACATTGGAAAACAAATCTCAACTATCCATATAAAATGACGGGGTCTAAATTAGCTGTTACCACTCAAGAGACAGATCATGGAGTCACTGTGGGTAGTTCTTTGAAAACATCCACTCAATGTGCAGCAGCAGTCAAAAAAGCGAAAAGAAAGTTGGGAATCATTAAGAAAGGGATAGATAATAAGACAGAAAATATATTGCCTCTACATAAATCCATGGTATGCCCATATCTTGAATACTGCATGCAAATCTGATCACCCCATCTCAAAAAAGATATTGGAATTGGAAAAGGTTCAGAAAAGGAAAACAAAAATGATTAGAGGTATGGAACAGCTTCGTTATGAGGAGAGATTAATAAAACTGGGACTTTCAGCTTGGAAAAGAGAAGACTAAGGGGAGATATGATAGTGGTCTATAAAATCATGACTAGTGTGGAGAAAGTAAATAAGGACATGTTATTTACTCCTTCTCATAACACAAGAACTAGAGGTCACTAAATGAAAGAGGCAGTAAGTTTAAATCAAGCAAAAGGAAGTATTTCTTCACACCATGCAGTCAACCTGTGGAACTCTTTGCCAGAGGATGTTGTGAAGTCCAAGACTATAACATGGTTCAAAAAAGAACTAGATAAATTCATGGAGGATAGGTCCATCAATGACTATTAGCCAGGATGGGCAGGGATGGTGTCCCAAGCCTCTGTTTGCCAGAAGGTGGGAATGGGTGACAGGATGGATCACTTGATGTTCTGTTCATTCCATCTGGGGCACCTGGGATTGGCCACTGTTGGAAGACAGGATACTGGGCTAGATGGACCTTTGGTTATGACCACATCAATTTAAATAAATAATAAATGGAGATATACCTATCTCCTAGAACTGGAAGGGACCTTGAAAGGTCATCAAGTCCAGCCCCCTGCCTTCACTAGCAGGACCAAGTACTGATTTTTGCCCCAGATCCCTAAGTGGCCCCTCAAGGATCGAACTCACAACCCTGGGTTTAGCAGGCCAATGCTCAAACCACTGAGCTATCCCTCCCCCCAGTTTCTCACCCCAAGGCACTCAATGCCCTAAAATGTCTGCCTTATCCCTCTGTCTCTAAACTCATTATTTCTTCTGCCAAAGACCCAGGCCTCCCCCTTTAAATCAGTTGCTGCCGCTGCCGCCGCCACCACCACTTCCCAGGTATCAGGAACAGACAAGCAGTTGGGTGAAGTTAATCTAGATGAAGCAGACTGTGTTGAATTACTAGTTACTTTTTTGCCTGGAAAATGTTGGCTGGTATCTCAACCAGCTAAAAAACCCTCCAAAAACTGAAGTACAAAAAAAGGGACACAGAACAGTGAAGACAGAACACTTGTTTTTGTCAATTTTTTTTTTAAATCCCAGCCCAGCTTCTACTAAGCCTGGACACTACTTACAACACTCCTAGAACTGTAGAAGAATGGAAACACAACAGGGAAAGGGGGGCAAGACAGCACAGTGGCCAGCTTCAGACACTCACATACATTAAGCCAGCAAAGACTGGAGTCAGCAAGGCCCAGGTGCCCCGCTAACAGGAACAATCCCAAACACGAAGGTAGCACGTGAAATGTATTTACCTATTTAAACACAGGCAGCTGGTTAGGCTAGGATGGGGAAGATAACTGCTAATTCCTTGTACTACAAGGAAGGAACGAAGTACAAAAAACCAAGCCCGTGGGCAGGTTTTTTGTTTTGTGAACCTCTGTCTCTGTGCTGCTGGTAACAGTGGTAAGTATAAAAAAATCAAAGAAAAATAATCTATTTATAGAACAAGTCAGTAGTCTGAGACATTTAGAAAAAAGTAAAAACAAGTCCTTTTTAAAAAATGGATTTACTAAAACAACTGTCACCCAGGATTACTCCACGCCCTCTGTCCACCGGCAAAGCGGGGGACAACTTCCAACAGGATCTGCTGCTGACTGTAGGCAAAGCCAGCAGGGAGGGGATCTGCGCTGTGATCAGTATCTGCAGACTGCTTGCTGGTATCGTTCAAGGCCATGCCTGTAGCCTCGTGATACTGGAAATACTTGTGAATGGAAGTTTTCATAGAAGCACATGTCAGGGTAACCCGTGAGGTAAGTGGGCTGTCCTCGTTCCTCCCCATCCCTAGGCACAGATCACACTGCTGTATCTCTCCACCAGCTCCAGCCTGTGTCAAACAACTGTATTACACAGGAGCAGCGAACACTAACAATGCCTAGAACAGGAGAGATGACCCCTGTAGAGAGGGAAAGTGCTCTTTGCTTTCCAAGCTCTGGCACAGATTGACATCTTAACTGATGCTCTGTGGCCCTTCTCAGGATGGGGAGATTGACTTTCCCCGTCAGGGAAATATACATGGTGGGGCGGGGCGGGGCTGGGTGTTTTTTTGGTAAACAGAACCAGTGCTGATTTGAGACCTTGAGCTCCTTTGTCCTCTAACTACAAAATAGACACTAAGAGCTATTCAGCCACCCCCTTCCATCCCTAGAATGTAGTGTGAGCTGCCTGGCCATTGAGGCAGGTTCATTATTCCCATACATTTCCCTGTTGGCTCAGTTGGTATGGAGAGACCACTGGGCTGAAGATAACTTCCAAATCTCTGCATGGACAATACAACTCCATGGGGCAACCTGGTAGGGCTGAGAGCTCCAGCCAATGGCCACCAATTCCAGGCCAACCCCACTTCCCATTTCACAGATGCACTTCTAACACACCCACGTGTCTAATCTAACAGCCCCATGTCTGCTCAGTCTCTGAAGGCAGCACCCACACTCAGCTGGGAACACTCATTTAAAAAATTGGCTGGAACTCCCACAGAGGTGGTGTCTGCACTGATGGTTTGGAACCACTGTGCCTCTGACATTCCCGTTGTACAGAAGAAGCCAGCAATAGGGGACCATCTCTGCTGCAGGGCTGTACATCCTTGGTAGTGAGGCTCAGTGGCTACATTAGCTTCAAACACCCTCTTTCAGTAGGGTCTCGGTGGTCCGTTTTCCCCAAGTCCCAGAGAAACTGAGTAGCTGCTAACTTGTCTCCTTGAGATCTTCCATTGGTAGCTTGTAGCTCAGTAAGAACGGGGGAGGTGGTGCATGAGCTGGGCTACTTGGGCCCTGCATCGGTTTCTTTGCGCAGTTCATACAGATGTAATCCTCATTCTCTGCCATTTCTGGAGAGACGCCAACACAAACTTGATGAAACCACTCATCACAGCCACCATCACACTGCACCCAATCTACCTGCAAGAGATAAGATCAACAACACATGAAGAACACTACAAGGGAGAAAGATGTCAGATTCAACTCTCCAGACCAGTGTCAGAAAATAAGCCTGGGACTCTGCTTGGGTAAACAGTCAATGGCAGCTAAAGTCACTACAGTTCTTTGCTAGGACCAAACCAAGGAAGATAGTTAGACAAACTTGGCATTGCCTTCTACAGCTGCATCACTTCACACTCATCCTGTATTGTCCCCTGAAGACGCAGAAGCTGCCTGGTTTCAGTGTGGCCTATAGTTTAGGTATGATTTCAGTACAGTTCAGTAGCATCAACAGACCCTGATAAAGGATCACATCCTATAACGTGATGACTCTCTTCTTAGTCGGATGGGAGGAATTTTATAAATCCAACTTGCCCAAAGCTACCTGCACAATATCCAGCCTAAACATTCAGGAATGTTCCTCCAAGATCATCTGTTTTATTTATGTCAATATCTCCTTAAGTACCCAAGAAAGCAGAAAAACACACAAGTTTAGTCAGTTGCAGGGCAAACAAAGAGCACTAGTAATACATGCAAAGGGAATGAATTAGCACTATCCTGATTCCTAAGGATCAATTACAATGGAAACGTTGGGGTGAAAACACCTTTTGAAATCCAGGAAAGCCTAGAATACATGTTACCAGAGGGAAAGGACATGTGACCAGACCTTGGTAAAGAGCAATGACAGGGCCTATATGGTGACCACTTTTCAGACAAAAATAATGTATTTATTTTCATTTTCTTGCTGTAAGTATCCTCCCTCCCAGCAGAATCCAACACAGATTACTGACAGTTTCTCATTTAAAACATAGTAATTTACCCATTTCTCTGCTCTCCTCTTGTTCAATCCCACCCCCTCTCTCTCCCATCCAGGTCACCTCCATGAATTTCAGTCCAGCTGCCTTCACCTAAATAGACGGAGAGGATGGTACCAACTGGGATTCAATGTGCCTCCTGAGAAATGCATAAATCATAACTTATTATCTACCAAACCTCTGTCTACTACAAAGACCCAGTTCTTCTCCTATCCTAGGCCAGGATACTCTCAGTGCCATTCCAGACTCCCTACTTCAACTACCTGATCACTTTACACCATAAGGTGTTTTCTGATTTTTATTTTGAAAAATGGCAATTAAGCTCCACTTCTGTCTCCCCTGGTGAATCTTCAACATAACACCAGCTCAAACATAATTCATCAAAGCTACTATTTACCTCAACTTTTCTGAAGAAAAGCACCTCCATGCTTTACCTGATCCTCCCTCACTCGTGACCATGCTCCCTAGCCTCCACAATATTCTGGAATAAGAGGGTTTCACTTACCCCTTTACCTAGACCATCCTCCTTTTGATTTTCCAAGTACTAAAACTGTTCCGTTTGTCTCCTTGACCATGTAAGTTTTCAGAACTATCAGTTACTCTTCCCTGAGGTCCTTCAGCAAGGAGCCAATGATATTCACTTGGTACAAGAAGAAACTAACAGCTTTGCTGTTCCCTCACCCTTTCACTAGAGCTCATCTCGAAGTATTTCTTTTCTCCCTCCTAGACTTTTCATTGCTGGATTCAACCATTAATATTTTGATCCAGCTGATCAAGCGACATGTACCATCTACCAGTTAAGTTTGACATTAAAGCTTAACTTGAATAATGAAGCCCTTTCCAAGGGGAAAAACCTTTGTCCCATGACTATCTTCCATCATTCCCCCTAACACGGTCCTACCTTCGCTTCCAGGCCCAAGTTGATCTAAGTTTTCTTTGTTCTCACACTCCACAGGCAGTAATAGGCAGGTTTGCAATCTGAGGAACCCTGCCAGAATTCATCCCTCCTTCCTTTGACCCTGTCTCAGATGACATCCTTACTGACTACCAATTGCAATCTTCTCCCTACCGTTTTCTTAAATTTTTATTCTTAGACCAGGGAGGGCAGGGATCTAGAATGTGGCTGTTAGGCTAGTCTCACTCCAGGAAACAGAACAACATTACTCCCCTCTTCCTGGTTCCACCAACTTACTCTGCATATCAGGATCCATTTCAACTGCTCTTTAGTATTCCAAACACTTCATGGAGTTGGTCTACCCTAACTGAGCTCAGATCTCTATTTGGCTCCTTTCTCACTCTGGACTTTCTGACCTCCCTCAATTTCTGTCCACAATTAGGGAGCTTATTCATTGGTGCTATCTTATTTAGCTGAAATTCTTCCCTTCCTCCCCTCAGCTACCAAGTCACTTCTTTAATTTTGCCTTAAATCTTTCCTTTATTCTTTTATCTCATGTTCTTCCTCCTCCAACACCTAATGCAAGTAGAACACTGCAATAGCACATGAAGGAGGCTGTTAGAAGTGGATATATACTTTTACAGCCTCATGGAGTCTTTCGGCACACTGAACCTAAATTCTACAACAAGGCCCTCAATTTCTGCAGCACACTGAATTTTTTGCAGCAGCTTCATGTAAATGCCAAAATAGACATTTTAATTCAATTAAACACAAAAATGAATAATACAACATTGCAGAGATTTACATTTGGAAGATGATTTCTGCAACCATAAAGACTAAAGTCTTAAATGAAAGTTTAGATTCTGTGGCCAAATTCTGTAGCTGTGTGGATTCTGCAGCAGAAGAATTTCAGAAAACAAAGGAATCTAATTACTGCATTTGGCCAAGATAGGCCCATATAAACTTAGCTGCACTACTGCTTCCAATAACCTTAGACCACGTAACAGTCCAAAACTATTGAACTGGTAGCCAGTGGCTGACAAAGTTACCTGACACACTTACAACTCTGATGTTGCCGTACATTTAAGGGAAAAACACCCTAAACTTTTAGATGAATTTGCTGTAGAACAAAAACAAATCTGTTCAAGAGAAACAAAGGTAAATCAAAACTCTTAAAAGCCTTCAGGCACCAGCAGGTCAGCCATTTTCTGAGTAAAAGCAGATTTTAATTTGAATGTGATAAGAAGAAACTGGGATCAGAAGATTAAGGCACTGCCATATTAATAAAAAACAACTTACTGGTACATTTATCAAAGCCATTAACTGCTGGAACGCTGCTGAACTCAAGATATACTAGAAAATAACTGAAATTGTGACATTTTTGAAGCAAAGCAACAATTAATGATCAAAACTAACTGAAGGTTTTACTTTAGTTCATAATCAAACTATATCTGCATCAGCTGAAAAAGTGACTGATAATAGACGTTAATGCCTGCAGTTCCAGGAATTTACTCCCGGGGGAATTCTGCCCCCCCAAAAAAACGGTTACCCACCTTTTAGTAACTGTTGTTCTTCGAGATGTGTTGTTCATGTCCATTCAAAGTAGGTGTGCACGCCAGCCAGAAGATTTTCCCTAGCAGCGTCCGTAGGGTCAGCCCGGGCGCCCCCTGGAGTGGCGCCACCACGGCGCTCTATAAAGGGGCCCACCAACCCTCCACTCCCTCAGTTCCTTCTTGCCGGCACTCCGACAGAGGGGCAGGAGGGTGGGTGTTGGAATGGACATGAACAACACATCTCGAAGAAGAACAGTTACTAAAAGGTGGGTAACCGTTTTTTCTTCTTCGAGCGGTTGTTTATGTCCATTCAAAGTAGGTGACTCACAAGCTTAACCTTAGGAGGTGGGGTTGGAGATCACTGCTGACTGGAGAACTGCACGCCCGAAGGCTGCGTCATCCCTCGCCTAGTGCGTGATGGCGTAGTGAGACGAGAACGGGTGGATGGAGGACCACATGGCCGCTCTACAAATCTCCTGAATAGGAAACTGAGCCAGGAACGCCACAGAGGAGGCCTGTGCCCTAGTGGAGTGGGCCATGACCGGAGGAACCGGGGTCTTAGCTATACGGTAGCATTCCCGGATGCAGGTCGCCATCCACGAAAAGATGCACTGAGAGGAGACCGGGATCCCCTTCATCCTTTCTGCCACTGTGACGAAGAGCTGGGTCGAGCGTCTGAACGACTTGGTACGCTCTATGTAAAACGCCAAGGCCCTGCGGACATCCAGGGAATGTAGCCTCCGCTCTTCACTGGAGGAGTGTGGTTTCGGATAAAACACCAGGAGAAAGATAGCTTGGCCCATGTGGAACTGTGAAATGACCTTGGGTAGGAAAGCCAGATGAGGTCTAAGTTGGACCTTGTCCTTGTAGAAGACTGTGTACGGGGGCTCAGATGTTAACGTTCGAAGCTCTGACACCCTTCTGGCCGAGGTGATCGCCACAAGGAAGGCGGTTGTGTATGACAGGTACAGCAGGGAGCACGAAGCCAGAGGCTCAACGGGAGGCCCCGAGAGGGCGGAGAGGACCAGATTCAGGTCCCAAGCAGGGGTCGGCTGACGCACATGTGGGAAGAGCCTGTCCATACCCTTGAGGAAACATCCAACCAGCGGGTTCGCAAACATTGAGGCACCCCCCTCTCCCGGATGAAAAGCAGACATGGCCGCCAAATGAACCCGTATGGAGGAAAGGGAGAGGTCCAGTTGTCTTAGGTGAAGCAAATAGTTGAGGACAGAGGGGATTGGTACCCCCAGCGAGTCATGACCCCACTGACCCGACCATATGGAGAAGCGCTTCCATTTGGCCAGGTAGGTTGCCCTAGTTGACGGTTTCCTGCTACCTAGCAGCACCTGTCTGACCTGCTGGGAGCACTATAACTCCACCTGACATTGATATGCAACTCCAGGTCCTCCGGCGACCATAAGCCCTGCGTTCTGAGGCGTCCCAGGTGTGCCCCCCAACCTCGAGGCATCCGTCACCAGGGAGACAGAGCGCTGCGGGGCAGCAAAGGGGACACCCAGGCAGACTTTCCGCGGGTCGAGCCACCACCGCAGCAAGCTCAGCACCAAGCGGGGAATGGACACCACTGAGTCCAGGGGGTCCCTGGCTGGGTGATAAACTGTCGCTAACCAGGACTGTAGCTGGCACAGCCGGAGTCTGGCATTGACCACCACATAGGTGCACGCCGCCACATGGCCCAACAGCCGGAGGCAAATGCGAGCCATGGTAACCGGGGCACAGTGCAGTCCAAAGATAAGCTTGGAAATTGCACGGAACCTGGATTCCGGCAGGTACGCTTTGGTGTGGGTGGAGTCCAGAACCGCTCCTATGAACTCTATTTGTTGTGTCGGAGACAGGGTGGACTTGGCTTCGTTCAAGAGGAGGCCGAGATCGAGAAAGGTCCGACTGATTAACAACACCTGGGTCTGTTAGTCTATAAGGTGCCCCAGGATCCTTTGCTGCTTTAACAGATCCAGACTAACACGGCTACCCCTCTGATACTTTGGTCTCTATCTGCTCCTTGGAGCAGCCCTTTATGAGCCAGTCGTCCAGGTAAGGGAACACCTGGATGCCCCGCCTGCGCAGGAAGGCCGCCACGACTGCTATGCACTTCGTGAAGACCCTGGGAGCAGCTGACAGGCCGAATGGGAGCATCGTGAACTGCAGATGGGCGCCGACCACAACGAACCTGAGGTACTGATGGTGCCGGGGAATTATGGCAATGTGAAAATAGGTGTCCTTTAAGTCGAGGGCAGCATGCCAATCTCCTGGATCCAGGGAGGGGATAATCAAGGACAGGGAGACCATGCGGAACTTGAGTTTTCGCACAAACTTGTTCAGCCGCCACAAGTCTAGGATGGGTCTCAGGCCCCCTTACACCTTCAGTATTAGGAAATACCGGGAGTAGAAACCTTTGCCCCTGAGCTCCCGTGTGACTTCCTCCACCGCCCCTGCTTCCGTGAGGGACTTCACTTATTGAATTAGAAGTTGCTCATGAGATGGGTCCCTGAAGAGGGACGGGGAGGGGGGTTGGTGGGGCGGAAGGGAGAAGAACTGGATAGAATATCCCCTCTCTACCATGCGGAGGACCCATCTGTCCGATGTGATTCGGGACCAGGCACGGTAGAAGTGGGACAGACGTGACCCAAAGGTAGGGGTGGAAGGATCCAGAGTCTCGATTGGTAGGTCGCCCTTGACCGTACCATCAAAAGGGGGTCTAGGCCGTGATGGTGGTCTCGATTGACCAGACGCCTGGCCGGAGGGGTGGCACTGGTGACACCTCCTACCATTTCTGCCCCGCCTGCGCCCCAGCTCCTGGCGAGTCTGTGGCTGGTATGGGTGAGGGGCCGCCTGCGGCCTAAATTGTCTGTGTTGGGTCGCAGGGGTATGCAAGCCCAGTGAGCGAAGCGTAGCCCTTTAAGCTATGCAGACATTTGTCCGTTTTCTCCAAAAACGGAATCTGCCCTTCGAAGGGGAGGTCTTGAATTGTCTGCTGGACCTCATAGGGCAGGCCCGAGACCTGGAGCCAGGCTCCCCGCCGAATGAGCAGGCCCGTGGCCAGGGTAAGCGAGGCTGAGTCCACCACATCCAAGGTGGCCTGGAGAGAGGCTCGGGAGATCAGTTTGTCCTCCTCCACTAGGGCCAAGAACTCTGACCTCAAGTCCTGAGGAAGGAGCTCCGCAAACTTCGACATGGCCAAACACGTGTTGTGACCATATCGGCTTACTATTCCCTGCTGGTTGGCAATGCGGAGTTGTAGGCCCTCCATGGAGTACACCTTTCTACCAAAGAGCTCAAGTCTTTTCGTGTCCCTGCTCTTCGGAGTTGACCCCTGAAACCCTTGATGTTCCCGCTGGTTGGCCGAATCTACTACAAGGGAGTCCGGGGAAGGATGGGTGTATAGGTGTTCATGCCCTTTAGAGAGGACGAAGTAGCGCCGCTCCATCCTCTTGGCAGTAGGGGCTGGTAAGGTTGGTGCTTGCCATAAGGTGCAGGACGTATCCGCTATAATCTTTATCAGTGGGAGGGCCACCCTGGATGGCCCTGAGGGAGCCAGGATGTCCACTACAGGGTCCGAGTCCACCTCGATTTCCTCCGCTTGGATTGCGAGGCTCTGAGCCGCTCGCTGAAGCAATTGTTGGAGGATTCGAGTGTCCTCTAGGGCCGGTGCCGCAGCCGTGTCCAAGACCGCCTCGTCCGGGGAGGACAACGAGGAGATTACATGGAGCGGCCCTTCCTCCGGTGCATGCGGCCCCTCGGGGTCCTGCGGCACACGGTATTGAGGTTGCAGTGCCAGTTCCAAGTCTAAATGCGGCACCGCGACCGGGACCAGGGTCGCCAGTGAGCGACTTGGCATATCATGCGGTGCCGGCAGAACCTGAACTCAAGTTGCTGCCGCTGCCTAGTTAGGGGGTGCTGAACTTGACAATGGCACACCCGTGCCCAGCGACGGTGCTAGTGGAGGAAGCAGCTATGCTGGGGCCAACGACGTCGAGGACACCGAGGCCGACGGTGATCGAGGACCAAACGCCTAGCCTACCAACTGATGGTAGGCCCAGGGAGTCCAAAACAGCCACTGCGAGGGCGGCTGCCATTGTTGCTGCCACTGCAGGTAACGGTGGCTCACCCCTGAAACCGATCTCCTGCTCCGCGACTGGCTGGAGCGATAGGAGTCTGCCTCTGAGTCTGAGGTCTCTGGGTATGAGGACCTGGGGGGGAGCAGCACCCAGTGCCAATGGAGAGCGGTGCGGAGGCGGCGAGGAGCCTCTCATCGGGTCCGGTGCCGCCTTCATGGCGCGGTGCGGGGAGGGAGGCGACAGCATGGCCAGCTTGCCCCCTAGATTGCACTGGGGGACGGACCACAGTAGGCAACTCCCTACAATGTGAGGACGCCGGCACCGGGAGACCCATTAGATCTGAGGCCGCCTCGAACGCCTCCAGCATCGACGGGGAGCATATATCTCCGCTGAGGTCTGGGGAATTAGGCTGGTCCGGATTCGACCGCCCGCTCCGCGGTGCGGGAGTCAGTGGAACCGCCGAGGGCTGTAGCCCAGCCTGTCCGCTTGTAGCCACAGACGGCGTCGGCCTCGGATCCTGGTGGGGTGACCAATCCCTCACCAGCTTCCTTCTCTTGGCGAGCACCGGCGAAGGTGAGCGGTGCCGCACTGAGGCCAACTTTCTATGACCCGACTCCGTCCGGTGCCGGGTTTTTGACAACTTGGGCTGGGCCCTAAGTCCTGATGCCAGTGCTGGGACGCTCCACACCGAGGCTGACGTGCTGGGCACCGCCTTGGCCAGTTCTGGGTCCGAGGGTGGCCGCAGGGCCACCTCCATCAGGAGGACTCAAGTCTTTGAGCCCCGTCCTTAAGAGTTCGCGGGCAGAAGCCTCTACAGATAGAGCACCAGTCCTTTTGGTGGCTCTCTCCGAAGCACCTCAAAACAAGCAGAGTGCGGGTCACTTGTGGACATGAATTTCCCGCAGTCCTTGCGGAGTTTGAACCCGGGGGACCCGGGCACGCCCCAGCGAGCGACGAAGACTCAGGTGGTGGGGGGAGGACCCCCAAACTACGAAGAATTATATACAAAGATCTATTTAACTAACTATAATGTAACTGAATACACGGACTAAACAGTAAGGATAGGACACTGCCATCTTGCTATGCGCAAGAGAAGTTCCAGCTAGCTGTCACCGGCGGTAAGAAGGAACTGAGGGGGTGAAGGGTCGGCGGGCCCCTTTATATGGGGTCGTGGTGGTGCCACTCCAGGGGGCGCCCGGGCCGATCCTATGGACGCTGCTAGGGAAAATCTTCCGGCTGGCGTGCACGCGGCGTGCACACACCTACTTTGAATGGACATGAACAACCACTCGAAGAAGAATTTAAAATTCTGCATAGTTTATTTGTCAAAATAATGCAATATAATCAAGCTGGTTTCAATTATTTAGGTAATTTATTTAAACTACAATACAATGGATGGAGAATGGGAATGGGGAGCACTGGAGGAAATCCCCAAATCCCCTTGCCTAATAGTAATGTATCTAGGTTTGACTCTTTATTTCTAGTTATTAAACAACAAATATGTGCAGCCACATGCTCAGTGTTACATCATAGGCAACTGGAGAGCAAATGAGGGCTGGGGAATCAAACTCAGAATTTATATTGGCTACTGACCATATCCAGAAAGGTCAGTAGCAAACAGTTCATGGTGCACATTTTGTTAAGAAATTTTTTCAGTCCAAAAATATAGACCAATTCTAAGTTCTTTAAACCACTCTGGCAACGTAAAGGAGCCTTAAAACGTTTACATCTGTTTTATACTCTTGGGGGAATTCACAAAGACAATGAGAACAACTCACTAAGTGGGCAGGCTGCTACATTCTGCCCTTCCTGAAGAGACAGCCTGCACCACACCTATTTCCTCAGACACACCCTGAAGCCCTGCCCCTCCACGCCGACCATGTTGCAATAGTGAGCTAGAGGGACAGAGTGTTTCTCTCTCTCTCTCTCTCACTCTCCCACATACACACGACTGCCTATCCTTTCACACACAGCTGGAAGTGATTTACATATTTATTGGCTACTCTGGGCACCTGAACCGACCTGTCTGTGCTGCTGGGAAGGGATGTGTGACTGCTCTTGTGGCTTCCCTTTGCTGCCCTGTCAGAAGTAATTTTTCTGCAGGAAAGCAAAGAAATCTGCGAAGAACATGAATTCTGCACGCGTGCAATGACACCAAATTCCCCCAAGAGTAAGTGTTGGTCATCTTCTATTCATAGGGCTAGAACATTTTTTTAAGTTTTTATTTTGTATACATACATATACAAAAACATGTCTGTCTATCCTCCAGAAAATAACAATTCTAAGGAATGTTCGGACTAGTTTAAGAATGCTACACATAATGCTAAGAATGTGCTTGTTAGTATAGCTTATATCAAGTTGATTTAAATGAATACGTACTTTATCAGAACGTAAACTCAGAGACACTACTCCTTTGCTAGGAACCTCACTTCCAGTCAAAATGTACTAATTCTGCAATATCATTTATAAGATAGATGGAAAAGAACTAGATCTCATCAGTGGAGGATTTTTCTCTACAGTATACTATTTTCTAGCATTTTGCTCAGTTTATAGTTTTTTTTTTAAAAGTTCCAAGTAATTAGCTTTTACCACTTCAATCAGGACACTAACTCCACAACCCCTGTCTCAAAATCATATTCATGCAGTCCCGTGTACCCCTCACTGAATTCCACAACAAGAATTTCACAGCTTCTATTAGGGTTTTCTTGCAGAAAAATTCATTTTATCTAAAAAAAAAAATAGTTTGAATGAAGTTTAATCACCTCCATCAGTTACTCTGAGCTAAAATCAGCTGCTTAGGAGAGCCAAGACCACAAGTGGAAACAACCACGGAAGGCGGATAAGATTTCTTTTGCTATAATACGATCAATTCCCAAACCCCTGTAGATTTACCTTGGACAAGAAAAGTGGGGCAGTACAGCCTGCATTTCATTCAACCCACTGCCTATGGCTCACAGGATTTATTTAAGAGCTTTGGAAGATTAATTTTCATTTATGGGACTGCATGCCATTTTAGACTTTCGTTCAGAAACAGACCAGAGCCAGGAAACAATTCTAGCTAAAACACAAAATTAACCCCTGGAGTCAGCATGTCAGCATGTCTTCCACATTATAAGCAAGTCAGCATGTCTTCCACATTATAAGCAACAAAGGATCTAGAACAGCAGTGGGCAAACTGTGGCTTGTAGGTGGCATAACTTTTCCATTCAGATGGAAGAATTACTCGCCGATTCTATCTCCCCACCCACCCTACTCAAACAGCTTGAGGCAATATAGAGAATGTTGGGTTTGGTTCATAGTCGCTATGCAGCATGCTGATGCTCAGAATTCAATTCCTTGGG
Source organism: Chelonoidis abingdonii (assembly GCF_003597395.2). NCBI lineage: Eukaryota > Metazoa > Chordata > Testudines > Testudinidae > Chelonoidis > Chelonoidis abingdonii. Next base: position 116,217,502 of record NC_133769.1, read on the forward strand.
CTTGGAACAGATGGCAGGTCCGTATTCTATGAGCTTCTTTGGCCTGACTGCTCAGTATTCTAGAAGTCACACCTGCCTACTAGCCTTCATTATGATTAGCATATTAACTACATCCCTCACTGCTGCTCAAAGTTTGTTAACCTTAAATAACTCTTAAAGGGGTTTTCATTACCCTCCACCAGTTGCTTAAGGCAAAACTAAGTTAGGACTCACCTTATCCTTGCAGGGCCTTTGGCAGTTCTGTGCAGCACATACAGCATTCTCATCATCAGACTCCTCAGCTCCTGACCAATCATACTTAGATGGGATATCCAGCACCTTTTTCTCTCTTTTTTTCTCTGTGCTCTCCTTTGCCAGCTCCACTTTTGCAGCAGCTGCCTTCTCTCTCTTTTTCTTCCGCTCCTCTTCTTTGGCCAGCTTCTTGGCCAACTTATTCAACTCCTTTGTCTTGTCCAAGGTTAGTTTCAACTTCTTCTTTTTGGGTTTCTCTAGTTTCTTCAGCTCTTTAGACTTCTGCTTCACTTCTCCAAAGAACTGCTCTACCCTCTCCAGTTTCCGCTTTCGTTTCCGCTCAGAAGAATCTCTCGCTCTCATTTTGAATGGTTTCTCATCCAGGCTGTCATCCTTCGTAAAAAGGAGGAGAGATTTAAAATAAAATTTTTATATATATATTTATTACACACACACACACATATATACACACACACACTATATTTTATATAAGAGAATTATATATATATATATATATATATATATATATATATGAGAATTCTACATGCTACATTCCCATGGTCTGTTGGAGATATCCTCCCACCTTCACCTCCCATTATCCACGTTTTGGGTGCAGAAAGGACCCTGCCTGACCACCAGGCAGGATAGCAGAGTCTGAACAAAGGGGACTCTTTCCTAGCTTTCAGCTTGCCAGAGTAAAGTAATGAATGAAATCAGATTCAACTGTGTAAGAAGAGAAAGGGTTAAGATGGCCTATGGAAAAGCAAAACCAACTAAGAGAAAGGATTTTGAATAAGCAGTTGCTATACTTTGTTGAGTTACATAAAACATATTTGTAGGAAGATGAATCATTTGTTCCTTAAGCGTTTGTCTGTTCTTGCTTATTCCCAATCCTAGGTTGATCTTGCTTGTGATAATTATTTTTACCAAAACTCTTATTACATAATCACATACTGTTTTTTTTCCTCAAAACACCAGCCTCATTCATTTCACATGTTGGACAAAGAACGAGTCACAGTTGTGTGATTTGGTCTTACGTCCACTCCAAAGCCCCTTCCCTCATTCATTCCAGAAGCTGCATAGTGTGTATGAATAAGTTATGCATCTTCTGGGAGAGAAAGCAAGCACTTGTGGTTAAACTGAATTGGAACTCAGGATACCTATAGGCTTTCTAAGGGACCTCAGGCAGGTCACTTAATCTTTCTGCCTTTTCTGCATCTGTAAAATGGGGAATAATGAGGATTTCTGACTTCATGTAGATGTGGAGGATAAAATTATTTAAGGCGCATTGATGAGCTCCACAGACAACTTTATAAAATAGAGAACTCCTTATTCACTTCAAGTTTTCAACAGTATGCATTAAATGAGGAATGGGGTTACATACTGAACAATGAGGATAGAAAGAAATACTGAATAGCTGCCTCATTCCCTGAGCACATCTATCTTATATGCTATGTAAGGTATGGTTCTTGAAGGAAAACATAGTATGTCATCTAATAAGAATGTAGTGTAATGCCTGCACATAAAAGGGCAGAGTTAAGGTTGTGTGTGCAGCCATAAATGTATTACCATTTGTATTGTCATAGCACCCAGGAATCTGTCATGGATGAAGTCCCCATTGAGCTAGGTGCTGTACAAAGAGAAAGAGTCCGTGCTCCCAAAGAGCTTCCTTAATCATTTTCTGACTTGAGTGCTTTGCTCTATAACCTTAATATTCCCTTAATATTGTTTTAATGTGGAATGATTTTGAAAAAATGGCCTGAGCGCCAGGAAATGGCTGTCACTGCACCTCCAAGCAAAGTAATTTGTTCAGCAGACACAGCCTATAGCTGTCTATAAAGCAGAGGAGTTTTAGGTTAACCTTTGGGAAAGCTTGTTTTGGGCAAAACGACTAATTTTAAATGGAAAATCTTTATATGCTCATTTAGTTTGCATAGGTTCTAGCTGAGGGAGTTTTAAAATGGAAATTTGTAATGAATTTGTTTTAGGCTCAATAACTGCATCGGAAGTTTGATAATAAATAAAGGGACTCTCGCTTTACAAATGATTTGAGGCATGCAGTTAGTCTCTGTCACTGTAACTAGGTTTTTAGCACATGGTTTGACTGCAAATGCAAGGCTCCTGTAACTCATGCAAAGGAAATGGTTTATTTTATGACTCCTTTGGATGTAAATATAGGACTTGGTGCTAACGATGTTAACTGTAATGGCAATGGTTGCCTGTTTTTTTCCCCCACCAACCCTTACCTCTGATCTGAATCAGACCTTGACATTGTTCTAAAGAGACACTGGTGCCACCTGTGGCACTTAGAATGTATTTCAATTTAGAATCAATTCTAGATATGCATCCTGTGTTTCTCTCTATCCTTAAGGCATCTTCTTGAAAAAAGACCTCTTTTTAGAGTTCATCACTTGCTGTTTTGTATTTCTCACCTTAAGTAACAATTGGTTCTGCAATACGTATGCAAATAGGAGCAGGAGTTTAAGTGGCACAGTTTTTTCTTCTTGTTTCCCCCCCCCCCCCCCCCAAAAAATTTTTTAGATGTGGACAAGCATGTATATATACACAATTTCCTTTCCAACCAGTAAAATATTGCACACCTGTAATAAGGACACAAAGCTAGACAGTAGAGGCAAGAGTTACTTATTTTGAAATAATTGTCTTCCCACTGTCCTTTCCAACTAGTTCAGATTCTGAACCATTCATTCATGACTTCTGAACGCTTTGCTCTGCAATTTTAATTTTATGGTTCGATGTATGGAATTTCCTAGTTTTTTTAGGCAGGTTTTTTAATAAAAGAAATTCCACTAACTTCTGGACAGAAGTGGAATGTTTTTTGCTGTACAGTAAGCACAATCAATGACGCAGGAGTTCTTGCTATAGCATATGGAAGATGACAAGGTGTCTCTGAAAAGACCTGCTGTCAGATGCCCCCCTCAAAGGAAGGCTGAGCTGAAAAGAACGATGAAAGAACTTACAAGAGCTAATTAATTATTTAGAGCAAGTTAAACATAGGGGTGAGTGAGGTCTGAGGGTTTTTTTGGATCTGAGGCTATTTCTTTGCAAAAAGACGCATGATGCCAGGGGAAAATCCACTGAAAAATGATCTGAAATTCCATTTAAAAAAAAAAAAAGTACAACATTGACCCAATTTCATTCTATGCTACAATTTTTCTTCACATCTATACCTCCATGATGTGAAGGAATCTGTCTTCACAGGGTGGATGCGTGGCCTGTAAAATCCGCCAAATATGTTGGGTCTCATCCAACGATACCTCCAGTAGATCTCCTATCATCATTAGATCTTCTAGTTGAGATTTGGCACCAGGTGACAGCTCTAGCACCGGAGGTTCCAAACTGCGAGGCACCAAGGGGCTTTTCCGGGGCTGCTTCCTTGGGGTGCTAGGACCTTTCAAACAGAAGGCAAATCACATAGATCAGACAGGAAGGTGGTCAGAAACAAGACAATAGTGCATTATTTTTCGGTAACAGTTTGAGGGTGGAGAAGGCTCAAACAGAAACTTTGGGCATTGGCACAGCCACTGAGCATGGGCAAATAAGAATTTTGTCATATTTCTACTGTATATTCCTTGACCACTAGTTGCCTTTCCCACATATAGACATGATGCCCTCTGAGCTTACCTGAGGTGATTAGCATTATCATTCACTGGCTGAGGTTCCCAACCACCAGCTCAGACCCCTCTTAATGCATAGAAAAGGTAATACCTTGAGGACAGCTTTTGGAAGCAGATGAATATGCATGTTCAGCGCAGAATGAGGGAGCTGTCCACATGTGTGTCACCACTTCCTCTGATTTGATGGGGATCTCCTCATCACAGAACAAGTTGGGTTCCAGGCTGCTTGAAGATTTCACACTAGCATTATCCTGAAGAAGTCACATAGCAAGAAAAACACAACTGGAATTTATCTACTGCTACAGCTGGAATTTATCTACTTCGGAGCAGATCTGAATCCTCAAAAGCCCAATGCTTCTAGAACCTGCTCAGAACTACCCTGCCACAGAACCTGACAGTGCCAGCGTATTGTGCAATTAACTTAGCTATTTAAGTAATGAGATGGCAGCAGCTCTAGAGAGAGATCGTGTTCCATATACACTGAGTGCAGTGGAAGAATGAGTGATTTCCCAACTCTCCCCACAGATTAGTCCCCAGGTGTGAACTCCATTGTCAACAGAATGATATTCCATGGAGGTCCCTGCTTTTGAGGTCTAGGAACTAGAGGTTTATAGACATATGCACAGGTACTCTTTGCACTTCTGGAAGAATTTCAGGTCAGGTTGTGTCCCTGGCAAGGGCTGTCAAATTTGGCATCTGTCTATGGATAGAGAGAAATTCATTAGAGAATTGGATCCTAAGGCAAATTTTAAATCAGAAATGCGCTGAATTTCTTGTCATCAAGCCCAGGATTTTGAAAAAAACATTCAGTGGCTAAATTAGGGCTATTACACCTATTAGTGTGGAACCAAGGACTTCTATTTGCAGTTGAAATCTTCTATACAAAGTTTGACTCCAGATTAAATGACAAATTAGTGGACTGTTTTGTTCATGCTTTTAATTAGGGCTCATTAGGCATTCATGAACAGTATATTCATGCCTCCACATAAAGTGTGAAGAAACCAACATGAAACAGGTGACAGAGAATCAGCTACTATACGCCTACTTAGACACAGGTAGTTTGTGGAGTAGCATCTAAAGGCTTTGGTCCACTAGGCACTATACACACAAACAAAAATCCATGGTCCCAGCCCCAAAATGCTTACAGTTTAAGAAGAGGATGAGAAACAACAAATGGATAAAAAGATGTGGGGAGCATAAGGTAACTATGATCAGTGCAATAAGCAGGAGTCACAAAACACCAGCTGCCTGGCTAATATCAAGCATTTTATTAGAATCATGGCATAAGTGAATTTTAAGGAGATATTTAGAGAATAATGTAGTTGACTGCAGATTTTTAACAGGGAGTAAATCCCATGCCATCCTTTATGCAAGGAGATGCTTGTGGGAAAATACGACTAGTGAACAACAAAAGTTGGCATCTTTGGCAGAGCAGAGGTGTATAGTTCTATATGAGAGAATGGATAAAAGGTACTGCACAGAGAAGTCATGAAGGAATTTAGAAATGAAGAAAAAATAGGTTTGTGCTTGCCGCAGTGAAAAGGAGGAAGGACTGGTAGGAGAACGTAAACAGGAGGAGGTGACAATCTAAGCAATAATTTAAGATATTTGCAGTAGCTTTAATGACAGATTTTACAGTGATGGGATGGCATTTATTAAGACCAAAGAGGAGAAAGCTGGAGACAAAATAAACAGATATACTGAGGGTTAGAAGCATGGACACAGGAAAGGCCAGATCTTAGAGAGACATTATGCAGGAATACGTGGCAAAATTTAGATATGGGTTGGTTGTGAAAGGACAGAATGAAGAGGACACAGATTATAGTGCTGAGTGACAAAGAACTGTGTTGCCCATAGTGACTGGGGGGAAAAAAAAGAAAGAAGGCATCAAGAGCTCAAATTAGTCTTAAAACTGAGTTTTTCATTCCACTTAAGCATTTAAGAGGGAATAAACTACACATTAGGAACATCAGAAGAAAAATACAAATAGCCCTAGAAAAGTGAGAAACACAAGAAGAAGTTGTGATCTTCAGCTTGGGGACAACATCAATATGTCTGGGTAAAAACTCTGAAACATTCAATGGGAGAGAGAAAGCTGGAAGACTAATGCTCAAAGAGGTGAAAGTGGAGATTAAATCAAATACGAGTTTGCATTACAGGACAAACAAGTCAAAGCAATTTTGGGCCCATCAAAGCTGAAGGCAAGAGTCCACCTCCATCTACAAATCTGGCGAAACCGCAATGGGAATACTGTGTCCTGTCCTGGACACCACATTATCAAGGTTGCAGGAAGTCCAGAAAAGAATAATTAAGGGCCTCTTGTGATTACAGTAATCAAATATTTATCAAGTTAACCACCAAAGATGCAGTCAAAAGTGTTAAACTAGATGTGATGGGATGAACCACAATAGGCTGGAAGACTGTAATCAAAGAGAAGTTATCAATATTTGCTGTCAAACTGGGAGGAAGTATCTTGAGGGGTGCTGTAAGGGTCTGTGCTGGGTCCAATATCATTCAACATTTCAATTATAAAATTAACAATGACCCCAAGATGGCAGGGATATGGAGAACAGGATTAAAATTCAAAATGACTGTAATAAATTGGAGAATTGGTCTGTTTATCTAGCTGTGAAATAGTCTCAGTCCCATTGCCCAGGGCACGTAGACACGACTGATTACAGTACAAGCTGAGTATTTTGATGGCAATAATCCTGCCTTAACAAGAGGAAGTACCAGATTATCTAACAGGCCTTCCTATGTCTAATTTTATGATTCTACAAAGATTTCATTGCCTTTTAAAGTAATCTAATGGAACCTCAAATTTTCTCAGCATTATGTCTCCTAAGGAAATACAAAGCTGTATCACTAAGGGGACCACCTGCACTAGGAGAACACTGTCTCACATTCTTCACTGAAAACAGTGAGCAGCAACTCAGAGAACAGTTTTACTTATCATCTCAATATAGTCTCACTGAAAACACACTTAACTACCTACGGTAGTCTGACTAATCTCTGCAGTTTTCTCATGAAAATTCTTCTGCAGCAAAACTATTTCTGACGCTTAAGGATAAAAGCAGTTTTAGTTTCTGAGGCAGTTTCAAGAGCTTAGTTTACATATAGAACCAGAGCTGTAGTCCTGACCTCCTCCGCATGCACAAATGGGGCAGAGAACAGATGGATAGCAAAATGCCGAAGGAGATAGAGCACCAGAAAACTTCTTATAGAACAAGGAGTTTTCAAATCCCACTTTCTGCTACACTGTAGCTTGGTGAAAAGCTCCTCTTTTGGGCACTAATTTAATCTGTGACAAGTATATAACGTCTGTGAAAAAGTACAAAATCAGAAGATGGCCCCCACCCTGATCTACATAGCATAAAATACAATTCCTCATCTTCCTACATCCTCCTATCTCCAAATCCCTGAAAACTGCAAGTATCTAGAATTTAGTACTAGAGAAGTGTTTTTTTAAAGCTAGTCACATAATACGTTATGGAGTTTTAAGGAAGAATGCTATGACCAAAAATGTTCAGCACTCCAAATCTTTTATGTACAGAAGAAACCCATCAAAAACCTCTCATGACAGGCACAAGGCCACACTATGTATCTTAAGTCTTGTCTACAAATAGAAATTATTCTGGAATAAGATAGCGTCTGATTTTTAAATGAAACAGCTGCTCTGGGTAAACTGCATGTATGGACACTTGTTTTGGAATAAGAATGCTTTTTCCTGGTTTAGTTTAATCCCCTTCCAAAGGGGATTAAACTAATTTGGAAAAAGGTACTATTATTCCAAAAGGGCAATTTTCACACGTGGAAATAAATCCATGTACAGACAAGCCCTTAGTACAAATGCTGGGTTATTACCTTTATATCATAGCCATACGTCTCCCTGATGTCTTCATCAGAATCTGTTTCTTCATCATCATAGTCCATGGTCTGCCGGGGGGATGACGACACACTCCCTAACACACGGTTAAAGGCTGATTGCTGGAAACTAGTCAGGTGACCCTAAGTGACAAAGGAAAATATGAATGAAGCAGCAAACAAATGGATACAGTAAGAAGCTGCAGCAAAAATCACTGCTGGAAAGAATGATTATACAAAGGCTAGTTGCCCTCCTTTGGCTTCAGAAACAGTCTGTACATGCATAGCAGGACCCAGGTAAAACGGTCACCATATCTTAAGGTATGGGCAAAAACCTGGGATGATGTCTAAGAAATACACCACAGGGGATTTCTTTTTTTATCTTCTCCAATCCTTTTGAGAATTACTGGCTGACAGCCCTACTGACTCCCCATTTTATCCAGAGCTGTCAAAGCACGGTCAGTGGTAGCACAAGCTTCTTCCTCACCACCACATCATCTCAGTAAGCCTCAATCTTGATATGGAGAAAACATCTTTAGCCGTTGTAGAACTCCTGTAGTTCTCCCTGAAACTGCCAGAAGGCATCAACTGCTTTACGAACAACTATCTACTGGGAACAGTACTAAGGCCAATATTTCATACAGGCCACTCAACTTGCCAGACAGTACTGGCATTTAGATGGCTCAAGTGTCTTATAAATACCTAAGCCTACCGATAACTTCTTGTCACTACCTGGGAGCTACAATAAAATCAATAACCTAAATGACTAACACCTAATGCTCAACACATAACGGCTTCTTTCCCAACCTGCCCATAGAAGACTGGCAAATCATAGCGAAGAGGTAAAGAGTAAGATACCCCCGCACTCCCTACCTGTAGGTCAGGGTTAGCTGCTGCTTTCTGTAGTTCTGCACTGATTATCTTTTCTGTTTTCTCTCTAGCTGCCTGCTCCACCATGCGCTGGCTGAGAACAGAAAGCTTGGCCAAAGCAGAGGACAGTTCATCAGTGGCCAGAGCCTGCCGTGCTCGGTCCTGCCAGCTCATAGCACGTTCTGTCAGGCACTGCAATGCTTCCCCCTCAGGCAGCCGTACAGGTAGCTTCTGCAGGGATACCAGCAGAGACAAGATGGTTTCAAGTCGAGGCCTTCGAGAACGCATGCAGAGTGGACACAGGAATTTCACTTCTTTGGCCTGCCAGCTAGAGCCCTTCTTCTGGGAATTGGTTTTGGGGAGGGGCACGCAACTGCTATGAAACCAGTCTTTGCAGAGCTCACACTGTAGCATGAACCCACTAGCCGTTTTGCGACAGATGCAGAACTTGACTTCCTCTATATGGTCCACCATGGTCATCTTAGCCAGGTTAGCTGCCCTGAGGGCGTGCATAGCTTCGATCTCCTTCTGCTCCCGGTCCTTGAATACAGCCACCTGCACAGCACAGAGAGTGATAGCCGATAATCCTTCACAGCAAATGGACACAAGGTTTTGCTACCAGAATAAACAACACTGAAAGGCAAGGACATATCAAGAGTCTCCTAAGCATAGTGACTCAAAAACCAGAAGAAAATGAAATTCTAGTTACAATTTCCTCCCCAGAACCCTGCTATTCCCTGACTTTCTGATGTATAATCAGCACCTAACATTTATACAGTACCGGTCTTCCCAAAAACTTACATAGCACTCTGCAAACTTAAACAGAGACCCAAGCTGTATCAAGAAACACTTGGCACTGAAATTCAGCCACCTCTTAAGTGAAGCACTGGTCTAAGAGTTACTGCAATGCTGCATTTTCCAATTTAAATTGCAGGGGGAAATTAGAGAGCAAAATGTACTTACTCAGATTGGAGTTTGGATCAGAAACCCATACTAATGCCCCCTATACCCATTACTCCTGGGAGAATTCTGCGCATCTGCAGATGTACAGAATTCATCTGTCTCACATAATTTTGTATTTCCCCTGATAAAACACGTTTTACCTACATGCTGCAGTTCTGCCTTTTGCCCACCACAGGCCACTGTGGCTCCAGAACAGCCAGCTGCATTCATGCTACTGTTCTAGTGCCACAGTGGCCTCTGGTGTGCAAAGGGGGAACTGCAGCATGTAGGCAAAATGCATTTTATGCCGGAAAACACAAAATTCTATGCCTAGTGCTGCAGAATTCCCCCAGGAGTTGAGTTCATAACAGCACCCTGCCTGCAAACCCAGGTCAGGACAGAGTGGGGCACACAGAGCTTCTAGGGGGAGGCAGGGGTCACAGACGGGGGTTCAGAATGGCTAGGTGGGCAGGGGGGAGACAGACTGGAGCACAGTCTCAGGAGTTGGTGAGGTGACAGCGGGGGGGGGGGGGGGGGGGCGGGCTGGGAAAGGGGGTTGCAGAGACTTACAGGGATGAGGAGTGTGGGGACGCGGCAGACGTGCCTGATTGAAGGGAGAGGCTTGGGGTCAGCCAGGATCTGCATGGGGGAAGCTTTCCAACACCCTAACAATCCCCCTCTCCTGATTCTTCCCCCTCTTCTCCCCCCCACCCCCCCGCAAGGAAAACCTCCCACCTACACCCAACACACTCCAGGTTCACTCCTAGGCTCCTTCCCTCTTCCTGAGCTCCTCCGTTATCGCTGACTCCTCAAAGCCTTTGCACTGTTTCTGACAGGTGCAGGGAACACAGTTCTGTATTGTAATTTAAATGAATTACACAAAGTTCTGTATTAATGTCCCTCTTGACCAAAAAAATTACCAGAATCTTTTTTGGTCTGTATTATTACAGACATACTTGCTGACAGATATTTTGAAATAAATTACCAAAATAATTGTAACTGGTATGATTATATTATGTTATTTGACAAATAAAATATGCAGAATTTTGAAATTTTGTGCACAGAACTTAATTTTTGGGCACAGAATTTCCCCAAGAGTATCCCACGTGAAAGACAATGGGCTCTTTAATGACCACAAGGAGACAGGGGCTTGGATCTAAGACAAGTCACCAACAGCACAGTGCCCCACCTCACCCTCCCTATGCAATATAATTAGGCATAGGTTTAACACAAATTCAGAAAGAAGAGCATCACCTACTGAATCACCACCATCCCTTCCAGTAGCACCCGGGTATTCCTTAGTGTGTCTCATCAAAGTAAAGACATGGTCTAACCATACTGAATTTGAGATTTGATGGATAATCACTAAGGCTACAAGTCTGTCACGGAGGACATGGATTCTGTGACCACGGTGACCTCTGCAGCCAGCAGGTGCGACTGACCCGAGGGCTGCTGGAGCAGCTTGGGCAGCCTGGGGCCAGCTGCACTGATCCCCCCCCCCCCCGCGCACCCCAACAGTGGCAGTCTTGGGCCACCTCACCCCCGCGACACAATAGCAACGCACTTCCACTGGGCACCCCAGAGTTCCCCCTCCAGAGCAACAGCTGCACCCCCAGAGCCCCACAGAACTCTCAAGATTTAGTCAGGGGAATATAGTACAAGTTATGGACAGGTCACATGGCCGTGGATTTTTGTTTATTGGCCGTGACAAGTCAATGACTTTCACTAAAATTACCCATGATTAAATCTTAGCCTTAATGATCACACACAAAGTGGCATAACTGCAGGCTCTCAGCCTGCACCAATTTTCCTCACTCCTTCAGGAAGGAAATTTAGATGATGTCTATTGGGCCCTTACTTTAATTTCTGGTATCATCCAGTCACTATGGAGTAGTCTTATGCAACATTTTTCTCGATTAAAAAAATCAAACAAAATAAAACACCCCATCAACTCCCCCTTCCCCCCCAAAAAAGACTAGTACCAGGCAACAAGTGATTCAATCCTATTTTTGCAGTTTGTGTGGGAGGGGGATGGAATAGCTTCACACATATGTAAGGGGTTTTTAGAACATAACGGTTGCTGTCTTCATTAAAGATCTGGGAGAAACCATAACAGTCTCCTTATATCAATAATCTGATGACCTCATCTCCTGGTAAGTGGCCACATAGCCCTTAGTAGGAAAAATTTTGCACACCTCTACCAAAATGGGAAGAAAAACTTCTCAAATACTTCATCTGCTTGCACCAACATTTTGCTTTAAACAGGTCTGTTTCTTTAACTGTAAAATTCTGAAGGCTACATTATCTGGGTAGAACTTAGTTCAGTTTGGCGCATGGCAGGGTGAAATCTAATCACATCTTTCACACATTGCTTTTTGTAGGTGGTGGCAGCCTCATTCTTTTCAGGTATTTCGAAAGGGTTTCATTTATATACATAAATGGTGAATGCAGGAGTGCACATTTATTAACCCTTGTTCAATTAAAGCTTTCCTCAACAAACTCTCATTCTACCCCAATGCATTTTCTTTCTGAATTGAACTTCTCTCGTCTCTCACCGTCCAAATGTGTTTAAAACATCCCTAAAAACACCTGAACTGCTTTTATCAGGCCTAATACTGAGATATTCATTTTAGTGGGATTTATTTAATGGTCCTCAAGATTTCCACAAGGACAAGAATACTTAGCAGGCTGTGAGCTAGTAGTGGTTAAAAGAGACAGGATCTCTCAAAACAGACAGGATCCCCCAAGCTGCAGAAGACACCAGCCCTTCTACATAGCTCCTCACCACAGATGCAGTGTCCCTGGCTTCCTCCAGACCATCCTCCAGTTCACTCAGGGATTCCAGATCAAGGTCTTTGTCCTTCTCCATTAACTCCTTCACCCTCTTCCGTCTATTCTTACTGCTTCCATAAATCCCAATATCATTCCGGGGGCTCAGAACCTTTAAACACAAAAGCAACAATGTAAAACCCAAGAACACTAGTCAGATGAATCCATACAAGGCATCAAGCACAGATGAGAACAAATATACTATGGAATGATTACACATCATAGTAAAAACTCTTTTTCCTTCTTCCCACAAAGCACAAGTTCTACTCCACCTCCTTAGCAAGAACAGCAGAAACCCTCAGTACACAAACTCACCCAAAGGAGACTGTACATGACCATGTCCCTCCTTGACACAGAACTGAAATTTATGTTTGACCCTACCACCATATGGAGGAGTAAAACACGGTTACTCACCTTTGTAACTGTTGTTCTTCAAGATGGGTTGCTCATATCCATTCCAGTAGGTGTATGCGCCACGCGTGCACGTTCGTTGGAAGACTTTTACCCTAGCAACTCCAGCGGGCCGGCAGGTCGCCCCCTAGAGTGGCGCCGCCATGGCGGGTAAATATATACCCCCTGCGGCCCGCCCGCTCCCTCAGTTCCTTCTTGCCGGCTACTCCGACAGTGGGGAAGGAGGGCGGTGTGGAATGGATATGAGCAACACATCTCGAAGAACAACAGTTACAAAGGTGAGTAACCGTGTTTTCTTCTTCGAGTGATTGCTCATATCCATTCCAGTAGGTGATTCCCAAGCCTTACCTAGCGGTGGGGTCGGAGAGAGAGGTCACAGTGCGCAACACGCAGAGCCGAAGGCTGCGTCATCCCTGGACTGCTGGACCAGGGCGTAATGGGAAGCAAAGGTGTGCACGGAGGACCAGGTCGCTGCCCTGCAGATTTCCTGGACGGGGTACTCGCGCAGAAACGCCGTCGATGATGCCTGGGCTCTAGTAGAGTGCGCGCAGTTACATGGCCCGAAGGGAGACGGGCCAGGTCGTAACACGCCCGTATACAGGACGTCACCCACGAGGAGATCCTCTGCGAGGAGACTGGCAACCCCTTAACTCGCTCAGCTACGGCGACAAAGAGCTGGGGTGGATTTACGGAACGGTTGGTCTGCTCTATATAAAGGCGAGCGCCCTACGCACGTCTAAGGAGTGTAACTGTTGCTCCCTGCGAGACGAATGAGGTTTCGGGAAGAATACGGGTAGGAATATGTCCTGGTTGACATGAAAGCCGAGACAACTTGGGGAGAAAGGCGGGGTGCGGCCTCAGTTGTACTTTGTCCCGATGGAACACCGTATACGGGGGCTCCACCACGAGGGCGCGCAGCTCTGACACGCGCCTAGCAGAAGTGATGGCCACCAGGAATGCTGTCTTCCAGGACAAGTAGAGGAGGGAACACGTAGCCAGCGGCTCAAACGGGGGGGGGACATAAGACGGACAACACCAGGTTGAGATCCCAAGGGGGCTGGGTGGGGACCTGGGGGTAAAGACGCTCCAGCCCTTTAAGGAATCTAGTCACCATCGGGTGAGAAAGACAGAGCGGCCGTCGCTCCCCGGGTGGAAGGTGGAGATAGCCACTAAGTGAACCCGGAGAGAGGATACCGCCAGGCCTTGCTGCTTGAGCGACCAAAGGTAATCGAGGACGATTGGGATGGAAACATCGGTGGGGGTGGAAGCGCCTCTCCGCGCACCAGCACGTAAAACGTTTCCATTTGGCTACGTATGTCGCCCTCGTAGACGGCTTCCTACTTCCCAGAAGTACCTGCCTCACTGGGGAAGAGCAATGCAACTCGGACCTAGTCAGCCACGCAGGAGCCACGCTGAGAGGTGCAGCGACTGGAGGTCCGGGGTGACAAAGCCGGCCGTGGTCTTGCGTGATCAGATCCAGGTAAAGAGGCAGGGGAACAGGGTCCGCTACCGACAGGTCCAGCAGCAGAGAGAGAACCAATGCTGCCGGGGCCATGCCGGAGCGATCAGAATCAAGCGGGCCCTGTCCCTGCGCACCTTCAGAAGGACCTTGGGGATCAACGGGAACGGAGGGAACGCATAGAAGAGGTGCGTCACCCACGAATCAGAAAGGCATCTGCCACCGCGAGCCCGACCGCGACCTTGAAAGACCAAACATCGGGCACTTTCTGTTCCTGCGGATGCAAAGAGGTCCATATGGGATCCATCGAAGCGCGCAAGGCGACGTCCGGGCGAAGGGACCACTCATGGGACAAAAGACGCCTGAGACGATCCAGCGGTATTCCGAGCCCGGGAAGAAAGGAAGCGACTAGGTGAACCGAGTGGGCTATGCAAAAGTCCCACACGTCATGGCTCCCGACAAAGAAGAGGAATCTCGTTCCGCCTGCTTGTCACATAGTATACCGCCGTTGTGTTGTCGATAAAAACGAACACAGCGGCCTGGATTCGGATGGAACGCTTGACAAGCAGAGTTGACCGCCTCCAATTCTGCACGTTGATATGGAGGGAGTTCGGGAGGAGACCAGCGACCCTGGCCGCAGGTACCTAGGTGAGCTCGACGCATCCGTCGTCAAGGACACGCGAGGGCTGGGGCAGATGGAATAGAAGCCCTGCACACACGACGACTGATCCCACACCACTGGAGAGAGAGGAGGACGTCCTGGAAATCGGGATTACTGAATCTAACGAATGCGCCGACGGACTGAGGGAGAGAAGCCAGGACTGGAGGGCCGGAGGCGGAGTCGAGCATGCGCCGTCAAATGTGCACGCGCATGTCGCAAGAGTGTCGGCAAGTACGATGGAGGTTAGAGTGCTGCCGCAGCCTGTGGATGATGGCTGTCAAAGCCTGGAACCGGCGACAAGGAAGAACGGCCCTGGCTATGGTGGAAGTCTAGAACTGTGCCGATAAACTCCTATCCTCTGAGTAGGGATAGAGTGGACCTCTCGCGTTTGAGCCATCGGCCTAGACTCGAGAAAAGGCGCTGATCATGCGGAACGGCGCGAGACACGGTCCTCTGAGCGGTCATAAGCCAGTCGTCGAGGTAGGGAACATATCACCCGACTGCACGACGAAAGGCAACGATACAGATGCACATTTGTAAACACTCTCGGGAATCGAGAGCCGAACGGGAGGACCGTAATTGATGTGCCGGCCCGAACAAGCCCGAAAAGGGGAAAATCCAGGGGAGTGCAGTGAAAAAGCGTCCTGCAATGTCGAGCGGCGCGTAACCAGTCTCCGGAATCCAAGGGAAGGATAATGCCAGGAAACCATGCGGGAACTTCATTGAACCAGTATAGCTTCGTAGTATCGAGGATGAAAGTCTGAGACATCCTGGCCTTGGGATCAAGAAAAGTAACGGAGTAAATCCCTTGCTCTGTTTCTGGAACCTCTTCTATGGCCCCTTTGTCCGAGGAGCGTTAAGCATACCTCTGAAGGAGGATCTGCTGTGGAGTCCCTGAAGACGAACGGAGGGGGCGGGGCGGTTACAAGTGTAGTGGTATTCCAAGCCGCAGCAATGCGGAGGACCCAGCGGCTGAATTAGCGCCACACGCAGGAGGAAGAACGAAGACGGTTGGGAGAAGGGAGGAGATGGACGCGTTGGAACTGGTACATGGCACGCTTGGGCACCTTCAAATGAGGCTTCGGCCTGGAGGAAGGCTTGGAGGACTTTGGCTCTTGGCCCTGGTACCCGATTGTCGCTGCACGTTTCTATTACCGCCTGAAAGCCTGCCTTTGCTCCTGGGTGTTGGGGTAAGTGCACTGTGCTGCCTGAGGCTGATGGTACCAAGGGTAACCGGCGTTGCATCCGGGCACGCATAAGACCTATATCTTTGAGGCTTTGCAGCCCGAGGGTCATCTTGTTCGAAAACAGGCCACTGGGCCTCAACGGAAGTCCCTGGATGGTATAGATTGGAGTTCCGGAGGAAGCAAGACTAAGCCACGAGATGCTGCGCAATAGTGACTCCAGAAGGCCAAGAGTTCTTGGCGCCGACTAGTGCGTCCAAAGCGCCGAGGGAAGTGTCATCGCCGTTTTTCCCTCGTTCAGGGACTGGGAATGATGAGCGATGTGGAGGAGCTCTTAAAATTTATCAGCCGCCCCCAGGTGTTGTACGAGTAGCGGCTGAGCAGAGCTTGCTGATGGAACACCGCAGCTTGCAGGCTCACTGCGGAATAGACCTTGCGCCAGCAGGTCCATACGTCTCGCCATCCTTAGACTGGGGGCCGGAGCATTGTTATCCAGGGCGTCATCCTTCCTCATTCACAGATGAACGACGAGGGAACACGGGGGCGGGTGGACATACTAAGTACTACTCATAGCCCATCGGGAACGCATGTATTACGCTCCCAGCCCCGAGCAGCGGGGGGAACGGAAGCCGTGACTGCCAGATGGTGATCAATGGCTTGATGTCCTTATGAAGGCAGGGCGACACGAGTGGGCGCGTCCGCCGACGAGGCTCAGGACGGGTACCCTCGATCTCAGAGACTTCCTCAGCCTGATGTTCAATTTTCGCCCACGCTGAGGAGATCGGTGTGGCCTGAATCCAGTGGGGGGGAGCTGGTGGATGTCGTACCCACCACCATGCGCTCACTGGGAGGACGACGAGCAGAGACCTGCAGGAGCGGGTCTGGGGCTACTGACTGGACTGCACTGTCTGACTTCACGGAGTCACGGAGATGACAGCTTCGTAGGGTCGAGGAGGGCGTAAGAATGTACCATGGGCCTGTGCTCGAGACGACGATCGTGGGGGAATGTGCTGAGGGCCTGGGCTTTGATGATACGACCCAGGGGGTCCAGAAGCCCCACTGCTGCGGACCATGCCCCTGCTGACCCTCGGAAAAGAGGCAGCGGGTCTTCAGCTTCTAGGTACACAGCTGTCGCGCCCCCGTGAAGAGACAGAGCCTTGGCGAGAGGGCCATGGTGGATGCCGAGCCGGGAGTGGTAATGGGTCCCGCTTGCAGACGGCGAAGACTCCTCGTGCGCCGGAGATCGGTGCCGTGAGCCATACCAGGCGGCCGCGATCGAGAACGCGGGCCTGGCCCACCAAGCCCCTACGGGTTGGGGGGGGCCGGGAAGGTCGACGGATCTGGACCGTCGATAGGCGGAACGACTCCTCGAGCCCCGGTGCCAGTAACGGGCTGAGCCGACAGTGCCGGAAGTACCCGGGATCAGCGCGAAGACATTGCGCCGCGAGTACGACCGGTGCCGTCGTGGAGGGTGCCGGGGACTGCGAGGCAGCGCCCGTGAGCGAGACCTCCCTCGGGAATCCGAGATCGTGCGGATCTTGAACCCGGTGCCGGAGCCAGAGAGTCCAGGACGGCGCTAGCATCGGTGTAAGGCTTGGCCTTTGATTGGAGAACCTGCACCGGCGGTTGGGGCAAGCACAGGCTCCGTTAAGGCGGATGAGGTCCCTGGCCGACGAGAAGTCTCGGGCGTCGGACGGGACCATCAGCTCACCCAGAATCTTGGACGGATCGGACTCGACGGACCCGCGGGCCGCAAGTCGACAAAGTCCCTGGCACGGTCACACGGCCGGCGTCAAGCGCCGGGTGCTCCTGTCGGGGCTGTTTGCTGGGGTAGAGATACATCGATGGCCTCTTCCCGAGAGCCGGTGCGAGAAAGGCGGTGCCGTGGCGTTTTTGCGCGCCGGAAAGATCCGGTGCAGGAGCCGAAGCGGCCTTGGTGCCCGAGGACGCAGGGTAATGCGCTTCCATCAGGAGCTCTTGAGGAGCTGGTCTCCGCTCTCTATCTGTTCCTCGGTCTAAGGCCTGTCAAATGCGCACTTCTCGGAGATGTGCGATTCCCCCATGCACTTCAAGCAGGCGGCGTGGGGATCGCTGGTGGGCATCGGCTTTTTACAGGCCAAGCACAGTTATGAACCCCGGCGAACCAGGCATGAGCCCGCGGCCGGGCGCAGAGAGGGCTAGCGCCCCGAACCCGCTAACTATATACATGAACTATAAACTAAACTATATCTCATACTAAGTGAACTATAATTAAACTAAAACAAATAGAACGATGAACGAAGAAGAGAAGCTAGGGACGTGGAGGACAGCTATGCCGCGCTCCACAGTTCCAACAACCGACACGGCGGTAAGAAGGAACTGAGGAGCGGGCGGGCCGGCAGGGTTATATATTACTCGCCATGGCAGCGCCACTCTAGGGGGCGACCTGCCAGCCCACTGGAGTAGCTAGGGTAAAAGTCTTCCGACAAACGTGCACATGTGGCGTGTACACTTACTGGAATGGATATGAGAAATCACTCGAAGAAGAACCTATAACTTGTATGCCCTCTTCCAAGGTTGCAGAGGGACATCAAGGCCAATTTCCTGGCTCTGATACATAACTGGCTGCTGCTCACCTGTAACAGGGTGTAGCTTGAGTTCTTCTTCAAGAAAGTCCTTGCCGTCCGCTCCCTCCAGGCACGGGCTGCTGCTACCTGTGACTCCACCTGTGGCAGGGCATCAAGACGTACTGGTATTGGACGGCCTTTTGCAGACAAGCTCTCCAGCTGCTCCAGATAGGCGTAGTTGCTACAGTTCTGGGGTAGAACACAATACTCTGAACTCCAGCACTGAACTTAATCATTGACCAAACTTTGCCCTGAAACCCACCCCCCATCTGACTGATATTGGGATAGCTATTCCTGTGTAATATAAACTTACCATTTAATGGACAATCTCTGATGGAACTGGCTGGCTCAGGGAACTAGTAATCAGATAGCATTTCACCTTGGTTGCTTGTTCAAATCCAACCAGGTTAACAGTAACCCAAAGTTACTAGCTGATGGTTGCTCAGAAGCCCATGTGAAATGAGTTGATAGTTCTCAGTCTACCTCCCAGTAAACATGTGACTGAATCAAAAACACAGCACCACCACCAATGGCAGACTCAGCCCAGATGTCAAGAACTGCATGGACCATGAAGACAACTCCCCTCTCTTCCCTAAAGGTGACCCTCTTAGCCAAGGCTGAGGTACATAGGTAGGGCAGTGCCAAGGGGACACTTGGACTATTGTTGCTCATGTTGTACCTATTCTGTAGATAGAAGACTTCTGTCTCCAGGGCAGACAAATCTGGTACCTAATGAAAGCACTAAATACATGTGGAATAATCAAAATTACAAAAAAAAAAAATCCTTTGCACAGTCAGCTCAATAACTTGCACACCTGGATAAACTGAGCCTTGCATCACAGCTACGCATTTCCAGTGGCAATTTGTAGACCAAACACTATTAAGACCAAATAAGGACCTTTACCGAGTTCCATTTGGGGCAGTGGAGAAAATTGATGGCCTTTGTGGTTCATGGTGGGGCCCATAACAAAGGGAAAAAGAAAGGAATAGGTTTCCCATGGGGGAACAAATGGCAGCCCAGAATGAAGAGCAAAGAGTTAAAACATGGAAAGAATAAGGTAAGCAAGTTTAAAAGTTCAAATAAGCTTCCCTTCCCCTCTGACCTCCTTCAAGGATAGAACTGTTAAGAGAAAGGAGCACATGCCAACAGATTTCACTGCCTGCTATTAGCCCTACCTGAATGGCCTCCACTTTGGCTGTCCAGTCTCTAGCTCGTTGCAGGGCTTCTCTCAGTGCCAATACATTGGGCAGGTAAGCTGGGATGTTCTTTGCTTCATTCACAATGCTTTCCAGGGCCATCATACTTTGTCGTGGTCTAGCATGAGAAAAATCTGATTCCAGCCTTATCTCAACAAAAGTGTCAGTGAAGTGAAGTCAGGTGGCAGGGCAGCTGTATCACTGCACTGCAGTGCAAGATACCACAGCACTGGTCTTGGAGGAAGCTGTTCACTACTAGATGCCAGCAGAGATGAGGAAGTTGATAGTCTATTCACCATCAAGGTCAGAGGACGCTGCATCAGCAGCTGACCTCAAATTCAATCTTATGACCTTGACAGGAAGCTGGTAGTGGTGACAATCTCATGAGAGTAAAGAAGCAACAGGAAAGTCATTCTGGGAATGCTTAGATCTGCTCCCCGGGCCACTGCCAACCCCAACAAGGCATAATCTCCACTACAACAGTTCACTACTCGCAGTTTAAAAACTTAGTGAGACAGACAGTATCAAACAGTGAAGAAACTGGCTAGATTTTCACAGCCCCACTCATCGCTACATTCTTAAGACAGACAGGATATTTACTTAAGAGGACATTCTCCTTCAAACTAAAGAGGACTTCTGTGACATAGCATAGCTATCAATGGAATGCTCACCTTGCCTGCAGGCAGACCTTGGCCTTCTCTTCCCATCTCTCGGACACTGTAAGCAGCTCCTGCAGCTCAGCCATGGCCTTTTCTACAGCATGATGTGGTGCCAGCCCCACACCTGAGTCAATCAGCTTCTTCATCACATCCAGAGTGACCCTCTGAGGGTCTGAGAGGGTCAACCTCACCTCATCCAGCCAACGTGCCTGCTGCAGCTCTTGCTTCAACCGGGGCAGTTCCGGAAGTTCCACATAGAGGCCAGAGCCCATGTCTATCAACATTTGCAGCTTGGAAGAGTCTGGGATCTCATCCATCATGGCTTCTTGAGCACGCTCGTGAAACTCCTCCACATCATCCAAAAGGTTCTGAAACAGATGTACAGCAAGCATAGGCAGCCATTAAGCTACAAATATGCACAGTAGAATCAAAGCAAGAGCTGTCCAGCTGGTCAACCAGCTGTTTCAACCTAAAATGACCAGCCAGGTAAAGGTTCAGAGCTATTCCAGCTATATGCCATCTGAACTATTAACCCATCAACGCTCATAGCTGCAGGTAACAGATGATCTAAACTAAACACATACCAGTGTTTGCTAACCAACTCAGGATGGTGAAAAAAGAACCAACAGATGGAAGCTGAAGCCAGACACAAGTCAAATTAGAAAGTTAGAAATCAGGCATGTATTTTTAACAATGAGGGTGATTTACCATTGTAACAAAATAGCAAGGAAAGAGGTGGATTCTCTATCTCTTGGGCTCTTCATATTAAGACTGGATGCCTTTAAGGAAGATATGTTTTAGCCAAACACTAGCACAAGTTATTGGCTTCACCACAGGAGTGACTGGGCGAAATGTAAGGGGTAGTGATAAATCATCAAGTCAGACCTTCTGTGTAATAGTTTCTTCCAGCTTTAAACTATTAATCTAGTGGAAAAATACAGGGGAGGAGGGGGGAATTTGCTTATTTTGCAAATCCATTGGTGGTGGGATTGCGTGGATGGGCGATCACTGTCCCATCCATCCAATACCTAACAATGAGTAATATTAATGCCAATGTCCACCACCAACTTAAGGGGAACACCTTCAGTTGCAAATAATCGCATTGTTTCAGAGCTCTCTAATTTTCAGAGTCAACAAGCTTCTGCTATGTGACACCCCAAATTTGCAAGTTAATGACTTTATATCATGAGCTTTATTGAATGGGACACTTAGGCCTGGCCTATAACAGTGTTGTACTGTTACAACTATTTTGATGAAAAATTTACCCTAAGTTAAATAGCTATATCGGTACAACACTGAAGGTGGACACAGTTATGCCAGTATAAATGTGTTTATTTTGGTACAGCTTACTCCTCTACTCATACAGGAGGAAGCTCTACCAGTCAAGCACATTTATACTGATATAACTGCATCTGTTCTAGGGAGGTTCATAGATTCATAGAGTCCAAACCCAAAAGGACCAATGTGAACATCTAGTCTGACCACCTGTATAACACAGGCCATAGTATTTCCTCAAAACATTTCATAGGGCATCCATCTTTTAGAAAAACATCCAATCTTGATTTAAAATTTGCCAGTAATGGGAGAATCCACAACACTAGGTTAATTGTTCCAATGGTTAATTACCCTCACCGTTAAAAATGTAAGGCAGTCTCCTGATTGTTAGCTGGAAAGGCTTTTTCTCAGTGAAACTGTCACAGATGCAATCAAATACCTAAATATAGAAGTACCAAGAAATATTAAGAACTAGTAAAGGTAAATTTAAATCCTGTACTCTCTCAAGTAACTAATGATACAAATTGGTGGCATCCTCTTTTCCTGAGCCTCTGGAGGAGGGTAAATACAATAAAAATATTCTGCCAAGGCTACTCTGTATTAAAAGTGGCCCACTTGTATATACCCCTCCATCTTATTTTAGAGAAGTTAACAACAACATTATTGGAGCCTTTCCGTGGGGTCCTGGTCAATGCCCACTACTAACACTTAAATTCCAACTCCCTATAGCTAAGGGGATGGGGGGATTGGGTTCCCAACACCCCAAATTATTACTATGCTTGTATCATGTTACAGGTGTAAGCTAGTTCCAAGATACAGACACTCTTATACCCACATGGGTGGGTACTGATGCATCCAATTCCCCTTGCAGGTCTGCTGGGTTCTTCTTTTTATCTGATGGAGAAAAACAAGGTGCCTACAGTAGCAACCGTGAGAAGAGTCTAGACTATTCTAACTAAGAGATATCAATTTCATCCTCACCATCATACAACAGCATATATCTGGGGTAACCCCCAGTGTTGCAAATTTGGGGGAAAAACTACAATTTGGAAGAACTAGCTGAGTATGAGAATTATAAGGATTTCCTTTCCTGCGGGACCTCACTAAAAACACCCATTCGATGATTCCCCTTTACTATTACTTTTTGAGATTTATCAGTTAGCTATCTTTTAATCTATTTCCTGTGTGTTCGTTTTATATAGTTCTGGGGTCACAGTTTGTTTGTTTTTTTTGTTGTTGTTTTTAAATCAAATCATGTGATACCAAGTCCAATGTCTTACAGAAATATAAACCTATTACAGCAACATTTATTTTTATCAAATGTAATCTTATCAAAAAAATTATCAAGTTAGTCTGAAAGGATCTATTTTCTATAAACATGTTGATTGGCACTACTTACATTACTCTCTTTTAATTCTTTATTAATAGAGTCCCATATTAGCAGCTTCATTATCTTGCCCTGGATCGGTGTCAGACTGACAAGGTTTTTAAAGTGGTACAATTTGTGTATGTAGACAAGGCCTTAGTATTTTCAGATGCGCTTGCAAATGAGCAGGACACAGAAGTTAGCAGACTATTCATTTGAGGTAGTTTCTAGCATGTCTGTGAGGCACAACTGCATTTAAAACAATACAGATTACCTGGTAAAGTGGGGGCAAATAGTTACTACCTTTTTGTAACTCTTGTTCTTCGAGATGTGTTGTTCATGTCCATTCCATTCTAGGTGTGCACATGTCTATGTGCACAGCCATCAATTTTTTTGCCTTAGCAGTATCTGTAGGGCCAGCTGTGGCGCCACCCTTAGTGCTGTGCTCATGGATTGGTATATCAGATGCCGCTGTCCCTACGCCCTCTCAGTTCCTTCTTGCTGACAAGTCCGACAGGGAGCAAGAAAGCGGATAATGGAATGGACGTGAGCAACACATCTCAAGGAAGAACCATTATGAAAAGGTAGGTAACCATTTTTTCTTCGAGTGCTTGCTCATATTGATTCCATTCTAGATGGCCATAAGCAGCGTCCATGAAGGTGGGCTCGGAGTTCAGAGTCTTGCAGCACTGCTGTGCCAAAGCCAGCATCATCTCGAGCTTGCTAGGTAAGTGCATAATGAGACACAAACGTGTGGACAGACGACCAGGTAGCAGCTCTACAGATCTCTTGAATGGGTATCTGTGCCAGGAAGGCCGCTGACGACGCTTGTGCCCTATTCGAGTGTGCCATCACGACTGCCAGCAGAGGCACCTTTCGCAGCTCATCACTCTGGTGAATGCAGGCCTTAATCCAAGACGAAATCCTCTGAGCAGACACTGGGCGACCTTTTGTTCTGCTTGCCACCGCAATTAACAGCTGCATAGACTTCTGGAACAGCTTCACTCTATTTATGTAGAATGCCAGCACCCTCCTGACATCCCAGGTGTGTAGCCTGCGTTCCTCATCTGACGTATGAGGTTTCGGAAAGAAGAAGAATAAGTATATGTCCTGGCCAGTGGAAAACTACCGTGGGCTGCAACGCTGGACGCGGTTGTAACCGGACCTCATCCTTGTAGAGGACTGTATAAAGATGGTTCTGAAGCAAGCACCCTGATTTCAGACACCCTGCAAGCCGACATTATTGCAACCAGGAACGCAACCTTTCACGAGAGAGTAGGAAGCCAAAGGCTCAAAGGGGGGCCCCCCATGAGTCTCGACAGCACAGGATTCATGTCCCAGGGAGGGATGGGATCCCAGACATGTGGTAGAGATGCTCCAAGCCTTTCAAAAACCAGGCCATCATGTCGTGAGTGAAAAATCAACCTGCCTTGGAACAAAGGATGGGAAAGCAGAGATAGTGGCCAGGTAGACCTTGACTGATAACATAGAGAAGTCTTAGGAGTTTGAGGTGCAGCAGATAATCCGGGATCTCCTGCAGTGGGGCCTGCTTAGCTTGTACATGCCACTCCGAAGCCCAGCGTGTAAATCTTTTCCATTTGGCCAGGTAAGTCGCTCTGGTGGAGGCTTTCCTGTTACCCAGCAAGACCTGCTGAACATGGGCCAAGCAGGCCTGTTCATCCGCACTTAGATATGCAGCAGCCAAGCCATCAAGTGTGCAGCCATCAAGTGCCAGGTTCAGGTGCAAAAGGCTGCCGTGGTTCTAGGACAGTAAATCCAGCCAGAGAGGTAGCTGCAGCAGGGCCGCTACCAAAAGGTTTGACAATGTACCAAACTCGTGCTGGCAAGGCCATGCGGATGCTATTAGGATAATCTTTGCCCTGTCTTGCTTGATCTTCACAAGGACTCTCTGAATCAATGGCACTGGCGCGAAGGCATACATCAGTGCCCCCGAGCACGGAATGAGAAAAGCATCTGATAGGGAGCCCCTGTCCTTCCCCCAGACTGAACATAACACATGGCATTGCCTGTTCTGCCTGGATGCAAAAAGGTCCACCTGTGGAGTTCCCCACCTCTGGTTGAATATTGCTGACCACCTCTAGATGGAGCAACCACTTGTGGCGAGACAAGAAAGTTCTGCTGAGGTGATCTGCTAAAACATTCCTAGTTCCAGGCAGCCGCATGACTACCAGATGAATGGTATGTCATACATAATATCCTACAGGAGGAGCGCTTCTTGGCAAAGGACCTATGACCTCACTACACTCAGCCTGTTGATGTAATATGTTGTGGTGGTATTGTCCATCAGGATCTGCACCACCTTGCCCCTCAGGAGGGACAAGAAAGCCAGGTAGGTGAGGCAAATTGCTCTGAGCTCCCTGATGTTGATATGGAGCACCAGTTCATCCCACAACCAGCAGCCCTGAGTGCTTATTTCTCTCAGGAGGGCTCCCCAGCCCATGTCCAAAGCATTGGAGACCAGGGTCAACAACGGGGACACAAAGAACTCCTTCCAACACTGATTGGGGGTTCAACCACCAATCCTAATGTGATCCAGCACTCTCACTACCTGGTCTAGGTCATGCCTGTTAGGGCTATAGACTAACGCCAGCCATGACTGTAGGGAACGGAGATAGAGCCAAGCATGACTGACCACATAAGTACACGTGGGCATGTGGCCCAACAACCGCACGCAGGTGTGAGCCGTGGTGAGCTGGTGATTCTTGACATGAGAGATCACATCCAACACAGCCTGAAAACATGCTTCTGGAAGAAAGGCTCTGCCTCAGGTGGAGTCGAGAACTGCCCCAATGAACTCTATTCGCTGGACTGGCGTTAAGGTGGCTGTCATGGCCCTTCAAATGTGATCCCCCCAGACACTTGAGGCAGCTGCTGTGGGGGTCACTTACAGGCATAGGTCTGTTACAATCCATGCAGGGATTAAACCTTAGAGACTTAAGGCATGACCCACCTGGGGCGAAGTCCCGCTGAAACTAACTTCTAACTACAATTAACTACTTAACACTAACTACTATAAACAAACTATTTACAAGATCCTAAGGCTCGAAGTTAGAAGAAATGAAACTGCTAGTCCTTCTATGCAAGAAAAGGCACTCTGACTAATCACCACGGGCGGCAAGAAGGAACTGGGAAGGTGTAGGGGCGGCAGCGCCCAATATGCTGATACAGGAGATGGCCCTACAGATACTGCTAAGGCAAAAACTCCATGACTGTGCACGTGCACACACCTAGAAGAATTTCTGCTACAAATGCGGAAGTTGCTTGCATTCTTGTAGAATGTGCTGTCAGGAAAGGCGGAGCAGGATCCTTTGCCAGGTTGTAATATACAGGGGATGTAGGACGTGACCCATGATAAAATTCGCTGGGATGAGACAGGAAGACCTTTCATCCTGTCTACAATGGCAATGAATTGTTAATTAGTTTTCTGAAACAGCTCTCTATGTAGCAGGCCAGTGCACTTCTAACATTTAGCGAGTGGAGCCTTTGCTCTTCCCTGGTTGGCATGTGATTTTAGATAGAAGACCATTAGAGGAAGATAGCCTGATTACTATAGAACTGTGAAACCACTTTTGGAAGGAAAGCTGGATGAAGACGCAACTGGACCTTGCCCTTGAAGGATACAGTGTACGCTTGTTCTAATCTGAGGACACGGATCTCCAAGACTCTTCTGGAAGAACTGGCCACTAAGATGGTCACCTTCCTGGACAGGTAGCGCAGGGAGCAAGTCACCAGTGGCTCAAATGGGGGTCCTGTCAGTTTTAATAATACCAGGTTGGGGTCCCAGGGAGAGATGGGTTGTTGCACCTGGGGTACAACCTCTCAAGGCCCTTAAGAAACAGATTAGAGATGTTGTTTGAGAACACAGATTGGCCATTTACCCAGGGATGAAAGGCTGAGATCACTGCAAGATGGACTCTAACAGACGCCATGGTTAGACCTTGTCATTTCAAGAGCAGTAAGTATCCTAGAATAAATGGTACCGATGAGCATATAGGTGAGACATCCTTCTGTGCAGATGAGATAGAGAATCTCTTCCACTTTGCCAGATAAGTGGCTTAGTGGAGGGCTTCCTGCTCCCTATTAGGACTTTGCAGACATACTCAGAGCATGATAGAGCTGAAGGGCTCAGCCATGGAGCTTCCAGGCCAAAGCTGGAGTGACTCAAGATTCAGGTGATGCAAGTGGCCGAGGTCCTGAGAGATCAATCCTTCTATCACTGTACCTAGACCTGGTGTCCCCACCGAGAGATCAAGGAGCACGGTGAACTAATGCTAGCAGGGCCAGCCAGGGGCTATCAAGGTGACTCGTTTCTCTCGTTTGATCCTCAGCAGGACCTTGTGTATTAGAGGAATAGGAGGAAATGTGTAGAAGAGATGAGCTGTCCAAAGAAGGAGAAAGGAGACTGCAAGAGAGAAGAACTGGAGACACTTCCTGTTGTGCTTTGTGGTGAACAGATCTATCTGGGAAGTTCTCCACCTCTGGAAAATGGCTTTTATGACATCTGGGAAAATGAACCACTCGTGGTGGTCAGAGAAGGATCTGCTGAGGTGATCCAGTAGTTCATTCTGTGACCCCAGAAGATAGGAGGTCCTGAGGTGGATCGAGTGTGTTATGAAAAATTCCCACAAGCGAAGCACTTCCTGACACAGGGGAAAGGAGCGAGTGCCTCCCTGCCTACTGATATAAAACAATACCATCGTGTTGTCTGTGAGAACTGACACTTTCTTGCTGGAACAACTGGCAAGCCAAGAGAACTGCCTGAATTCCCTCACGTTGATGTGTAGAGCGCGCACTTCCGGAGACCAGAAGCTCTAAGTTCTAAGGGAACCCAAGTGAGCACCCCAGCCCATCACTGAAGCATCCATAACAATAGATATAGATGGTTGGCATCTCGAGAATGGGACTCCCAAGTGCACAGTCAGTAAATCTAGCCACCAGCTGAAGGAGACTACCACTGACAGGGGAGCTGCGATGACTGTGTCCAAATAGTGTCTGCTTGGTGAGTATACGGACACCAGCCACGCTTGGAGAGGTCCAAGTCAAAGTCTTGCATGCTGCACCACGTAAGTGCATGAGGACATGTAGCCCATGCACGTCAAGCAATTGCTTGCTGTCATGATGGGGTGAACACTGAGGCTCTCTATAAGCATCACTATTACCTGGAACTGCCCTTCTTGGAGGAAGGCTCTGTCTTGAATAGAATTGATAGCCCTGATAAACTCTATCCTCTGAACCGGGAAAGAGAGTAGATTTCTGCATATTCATCAACAGACCTAAATCCTGGAATGTTGAATGGATTAACTTTATTTTGGACTCCACCTGGACCCTGGTCCAATGCACTTGGTAAACACTTTCAGGGCCACTAACAGGCCAAATGGGAAAACTGCGAATTGGTAGTGCACGTGATTCATGACAAACTTGGGGAACTTTGTGTCCCAGAAAAAAAAATCGAAATGTGGAAGTAAGCGTCCTTCAAATCAAGGGTGGCATACAAGTCCACTGGATCCAAGGAGGGGACGATGGAAGCCAAGAAGACCATCTGCAACTTTATCTTATTCATGTATTTGCTGAGCTTTTGAAGGTCCAGAATTGATCTGATATCACCGTTGGTTCTTGGGATTAGGAAATAGCGGTTGTAGACCGCTGGGGCCCCTTAATTCCAGAGGAACGTCTTCCACGGCTCCCGCCCTAAGGAGCCACTGCAACTCTTGGGCTAGAAGTTGCTCATGAGAATAGTGCCTGAATAGACAGGGAAAAAATGAACTGAAGGGTATATTCTATTTCTATCTTGCTTAGCACCCAGAGATCTGTCTTGATACGGTCCCATGCCCAACAGAAACGGGATAAACAGTCCACAAATAAAGGGGAGCTTGGATCCAGGTTCTGTGCTGGTATGTTGTACCCGAGCGTCCCATCAAAAGGCCTGCTTGGAACCCCCAGAGTGTCGGGGAGAGGAGGGGCATGGACTCAGACGAATATTGGGGAGGCCTTCATCTAAAGTCCCTGCTCCTCTTCCTGTGAGAGTCCTGTCAGACAGCTGGCAGAAAGATTCACGAGGCTGGATGAGGTTTATAATGCTTCCTCATGGGTGCCTGGGTATAAAGACCTAGGAACTTCAAGTTAGCCCTGGAATCATTTAGGCCATGTTACTCGGAAAAGACTCCAAACTGACAGAGCAAAGTGCCCTCAAAGGGAAGGTCCTGCAGAGTCTGTTGGACCTCATGAGGCAGGCCCAAAGATTGAAGCCATGAGCTCACTGATGTCGAGGTACTTGGTGCAGAGTCTCAATGTCTCAACGCCAAGGGAGGTCTTAGTGCTGCCTCCTTTAAGATGGACTTCAGCCTAACATCCCAATCTTTTTTTAGTGGAGGGCTTAAAGTCCCTACAGATCTTACAGCACTCCTGCCCGTGAGCTTCCCCCAAGCGCTAAAGGCAGCTGGAATGAGGAGTTGCTCAAAGGCATAGCCTTGTTACAAGAGGCACAAGTCTTGAAGCCCAGTGACCGAGGTATACCCTGGGGCGGAGAATAAAATGGAGAAATGCTAACTACTACCAGAAACTTAACTATATACAATAATAGACAGAAGAGTCCACTGAGAACAGAACTTGTAAAGCAAGAACAGTAGTTCCAGCGACCATCATGGGCAGTAAGAAGGAACTGAGAGCGTGTGGGTCGGCAGGGGGCTTCATACAGGTGCTCTGAGCATGCGACTCCACAGCATATCAGAGCTGACCCGACAGATGCCACTGAGGGGGAAAAACATTCAGCAGCTGTGCACCCTATACTGGAATGGGCACGTGCAAGCATTTGAAGAATCCCAAGTTTGAGTCAGCACTTTTGAGTCTACTCCAGGAGTGTCATGGCAAATATCTACTTGTCTTAAATTAGAAATTAAATGATGAAAAATCCCATTCAGTCCATCACCCTGCCACTGAAGGACTGTTAATGCACTTTACTATTTTGTCTGATCTAGTTTTAAACTATCCCAGATGATGAGATTTCCATCATTTCTCTTGAGAGACTATTCCACAACCTTCTGGGAGTAAGTCTTCCCTGCAATTCAATTTAAGTTTCCCTTTAATATCTTCCCTTTATTCTTAGCTAGGTCCCCTCAAACCATTCTAAATAGTTCCCCTCCTTTTCTTGGTGTTTACACACTTCAAATATTTCTAGATTTTTGTTCACCACTCTCTCTTAACCAAGCTCAGCACACTTGGCAGTTTCAACCTTTCCTCAAATCAGTGCTCTCTAGCCCTTTACATTTTTCTCTCTCAGTCTCTTCCACTTAGTCAGAGTTTTCCTGGTAATGTGGTGCCTAGAACTGAAAACAATACAGGCAAGTACTGTAACTCTATTTGTACCCCATTCCAGGTGATGTATACATACAAAAGTGCCAGACCGCTTCCCATCCCCTTGGGATTAAATGGGGTGATATCACATTCCAAGTGATAAAACAGGAGATAGCAAAAACTCTTACATTTTGCATTTTTTTCCATCTGAGTTAAGATCATTTTTCATGACCTTTGTCACCCAGTCAGCCAAAGCACAGTAACAATGCCCATACTCTGCTCAATTGCACCAAAGCAGATTGATGGAAGTCAGAAAACCTTCTTATTAGCTAAGAAAGAAGAAGCCTGGAGAATAGCATACTTCTGGGACAGAAGTGAGGGGAAAAGGGACAGCAAAGAAAAATCAGAAAGGGCAAAACTACAGGAGAGGTAAAATTACCCTGCACTCTATACTGGGAAACTTCACGTGGTGTCACAAAACCCAGTCCCCAAACAATGGATGAAAAACGTACCTTTACTTGTCGGGCCTGGCTAATGACACATGGAAGGCTGAATAGCTGCTGGACAAATGCTTTCAGCTCCTCCACCGTCAGCTTGGTCCGAGTCCTCCCACTATCTGGGCTCAGCCTGCTGTATGAGCAAAGAGATGCAAAGTTACAGACAAGATTAGATGAAACATGGGGCAACATTCACTTGAGTGAGCTCCAATCAGTAGAGAGTTTCACGACTATCAAGAAGTTTAAAAGTCTCATCACTTCAGTGTTCATGGGACCATACATTGAATCTCCAGTCAGTTCTATTCACAGGCACCACAGAGCTCCCAAATGTTAT
This sequence comes from Chelonoidis abingdonii, assembly GCF_003597395.2. Lineage (NCBI taxonomy): Eukaryota > Metazoa > Chordata > Testudines > Testudinidae > Chelonoidis > Chelonoidis abingdonii. The sequence continues at coordinate 116,248,833 of NC_133769.1, forward strand.
TAACAAGGAGCCAGTAAAATCTCCATCATCTTCCCCAACATGCTCACTGTAATTCAATGACAAACAGTTTCTACTGAAGTGAACACAATGTACCATTACAACAGGAACACACCTAGGAGGAGCCACTACTGGCAATAGGTTAGGAGTAGCGGATGTGGCAAACAGAAGTTACTTATCTTACAGAAATTGGAGCGTTTTGAGATGCTTTTGTTCACACAGATCCCACGTGCAAGCCTAGCACCTTTTAGCCAGAAGTGTGTCCTTTGGGGCTGCATATGTGCCCTGTGCACCCTCGTGCCCCCACAGTGAGAGGTTAAGAGGAAGCTGTCACAAACAGCACTCAATTCCTTCACTAATACAGAAATCCAGAGAAGGGCTCCTTATCAGTGGTGAAGGAGGGTGGGTCCTAGGATGTGTGTGGACAACAGCATCTTGAAGAACTTCGGTAACTGTAAGGTAAATAACCGCTTTTCTTTACAAGGTAGGTGATTGGAATCCTATGTAAATAATGACTGCAGAACTGCCCTGCCAAGCTGCACATGCGGTCTAGAAGCTATCACAGTGGAGTTGTGATTAATAAATGCTGCTCTAAAATTTTAGAAATAAGGACCCCCTCTGAAACAAGGCATAGATGTCAACTTTGAAGAGCATAACTACCTGGTCCCTCACGAGTTAAGGTTACTCAACTAGTGAATTTTCATGCAGTCTGCATCCCATTTACAAAGTCAGAGGATACAGCCTGCCCCTTATACTTATTACCAAAAGGTACAAGAAGTCTAACTGATTTTAAAAAATGCTTTGTTCTGGAAACTTAAAAGATCGTAGTCCTGAGACCGTCCAGTGTGCGGAGCTTAGTTTCTGCAGGAGAATCATGAAGCTTAGGTAAAAATACTGTAAGCCATTAAATTGGTTTAAAATAAATTCAAACGACTTCTGGTAAAAATTGTGGACATAGCCTGAGCGTAACTCTGCCCTTGTGAATCACATTATACGGAGGGCCAGCCAAATCATGAATTTTGTTCACCCTGCTGACTCGTGCGGCAGGAAGGAACAGAGTGGCGGTTGGGACGGCTCTGCCTTTTATATCCTCTCTCTTTAGGGGGCGTGAGGGTGCACAGGGAGCACATGCAGCCTTAATGGACACTGCTGGCTAAAAGATTTTGGGCTTGCGTGCATGCACCTAAAGCAGGATCTGTATAGATAAATGCTTGAAGAATTCTACTTTATGTCAGTTCCAGCATCTCACGGCCTAATGGTCCCAGCAAAGATTGGGCTGCCACTATGTCAGATGCTACACAAATACATAAGATAGTCCCTGCCCTAAGAACTTATAGTCTTTTATTAAAAAAAGGACACCTTACAAGAAAATGAACAGAGCAATGGGCACACATCTGGTTAGTAGTTCATTTGTTTTTAAATAACCTGACTCCTCTCCATCTGCGCAAACAGATGCCATCAAGACAGACAAATTTTGGAACTGTGATTCCATGGGCTCTGGGAATGCTCCTAAACCTGTATGCTTTGAGCAGACCTTAATTGTAGTTTTATTTTTTCTTATCAAATAAAATTGTGCTACAAGATAAACATGCAATTTTAAATCTAATGGATGTTAACTGGAAACTGAATAAATCTGAAGACTTTGGCTAAGCAGAGCACTAATAATTACTAAATGATTGGAACCTCCAAAACCGAAATCCAAAAAGCAAACCAACAACTGAAGACTGGAGTACTGATTTTGTAAGCCTGGCCATCATGGGAAAGAGGAAGTTACTCTCCTTGCGCAGTAAAGATGGTGCTTCGAGATGTGTCCTTCTATAGGTCCTCCACTATAGGTGTATCTGTGTGCCTACAACTCTGATTGGAGATTTTAGATATCAGTGTCCGTTTGGCCCACACAAGCGCCCCCCCGCCCCCCCCCCGTGCTCTACCTTGAGGCTAACTAGCACTGCATAGGTGAACCACGTTCAGTTTCTTCTCCACTGCAGAACCCCTATTGAGCATCCAAAGTAGAGAGGAGAAGGGTGGGTCGCAGAGCACCCACAGGGACATACATTTGAAAGGGGAGGGACGAAGCTATCGGGGCTATGTTTGGAATTACACCAGACCTGGAATCATCTCCATTTTTGCAGGTAAGTGCGATGAGTAGCCAATTTTCTACTGTGTAATAAAACTTCTTTCACCTCCTCAGAGAAGCAGCTCTACATGTTGGAACCATGAAGAAGCCAGGCCTTGAGTCAGAAGATCTGTAGGTCGGGACAGAGGATTTGCCCGTCGTTCTGGGAGAGGAAGAGGAGTGAGTTGGAAAGGGATTGGTAGATACATTACTAGCTGTGCCAGATACAGGTACCACGTTTGTCTCCGCTAGGTGGGAGTAGTCAGTATAACTTTTGCTTTTTCTCTCCATTTTTATCAGGACCTTTGTCAGCAGAAGGAATGGAGGTAAGGTATATAGAAGGACTTTATCCCATGGGAGAAGGAGAGCATCTCCTAAGGAGCATTTCCCGAAACTGGCTCTGGAGCAATAGAGTGGGCATTTCCTGTTCAGGTAAATGGCAAACCAGTCAACTTCTGGAGCTCCCCAGTGAGAGAATATGCGGTGGAGGACAATTGGGTTCATTCTCCATTCATGGTCCTGTAAGAACTTGCAGCTGAGACTGCTGGCTGTTATCTTCCTGGCAGGTAAGCAGCTGATATGACAACATTATGGCAAATGCACCGATTCCATAGTTATAGTGCTTCCATGCACAGGGAGAATGATCTGGTGCCCCATTGTGAATTTATATAGAGCACGCATGTTATGTTGTCTGTTGTGATTTTGTGCGGTGTCTTTGATTAGTGGAAAAAAGCGTGCGTGAGTATTTTTAACCACTCTTAGTTCTAAGCAGTTGATATGGAGAGTCAATTTTGGGGTGACCATTTGCACTTAACATTGCAGTTGTTCAGGTGGGCTCCCCAACCTATTAGGAATACATCCATTTTTAGAAAAAATGTTTGGGGTTGTGTGAATGGGACCTCTGCACAGACGTTCACTGGGTCTTTCCAACATTCCAGGGAGTGCTTGACCCTGGAGGGTATTCACACTGGTTTATCTAACCTGTTCTTGATTGGTATGTAGACAGACCTGAGCCGCATCTGTAGACATGTCATGTGAAGTCTGGCACGAGAGATCAAAATGTGCATGCCACCATGTGTCCGAAAAGCTGGAGACAATGTCAGGCTGTCATCTGTGGGCTGGCTTTAACTCTATTAGTGTGGGCAGGGTGTGAAATCTGTCACAGGAGGAACGCTCTCACTGCATCAAGATAGACCCCTATAAACTTCAAGCACTGTACTGGACTCAAGGTCAATTTCTGAGTGTTGATTTGTAAGCCCAGTTGTGTGAATGTTTATCATCCTGTGGGTGGCCTGTAGGGCATCGTTCAAGGAGCAGGCTCTGAGGAGATAGTCATTCATATATGGACAAATCACGTTCCCCAAGGTGCACAGATGGGCCGCTACTACGGAGAGGACCTTGGAGTTTGGGTGCGGATAAGAGGCTGAAGAGAAGCACCCCGTATTGGTAATGATCCAGACGGAAGATAAACCAGAGGAATGATCTGTGGAATGGTTGGATTGATACATTGAAGTAGACATCCTGTAGGCTGATGGCCAAAAACCAATCTCCCTGTTCCAAAGATGGTATAATCCAGGGGTTCTCAAACTGGTGGTCAGGACCCCAGGTGGTCATAAGGTTATTATATGGGGGGAGGTCACGAGCGGTCAGCCTTCACCCCAAGCCCCACTTTGCATCCAGCATTTGTAATGGTGTTAAATATATTAAAAAGTGTTTTTAATTTATAAGCGGGCTCACACTCAGAGGCTTGCTACGTGAAAGGGGTCACCAGTACAAAAGTTTGAGAACCACTGGTATAATCACTGCTGGTGCAACCATCTTGAATCTTTGTGCCTTCACGTATTCGTTTAGTGCTCTTAGATCTAGTATCGGTCACCAAACTCCATTTTTCTTGGGAATCAGGATATATTGGGAATAAAAGCATTTGCCCCTGAGGTGCACAGGAACTGGTTCTAGGGCCCCTAGGCAGAGCAGATGATCTACATAAGAACCTCAGAGTTACAAACACCTCGGGAATGGAGGTCGTTTTGTAACTCTAAAATGTTTGCAACTCTGAACAAAATGCTTTGGTTTACAACTGAACATTGACTTAACACAGCTTTGAAACTTTACTATGCAGAAGACAAATGCTGCTTTTGACCACCTTAATTTAAATGAAACAAGCATAGAAACAGTTTCCTTACTTTGTCAAACCATTTTTTAAACTTTCGATTTGTGTTTTTTTTAGTAGTTTACTTTTAACACAGTACTGTACTTGCTTCAGTCTCTGCCGCTGTTTGACTGTGTACTTTTGATTCCAGATGAGGTTTGTGGTTGACCAGTCAGTTTGTAACTCTGAGGTTCTACTGTATTTCCTGTCTTAGCAGTCTCTTGTGAGAACTACTCAAGATAGTTAAGACCAAAGCAGATTGTGAAGAACTTCAAAAGATCTCTCAAAACTAAGTGATTGGGCAACAAAATGACAAATGAAATTTAATGTGGATAAATGTAAAGTAATTCACACTGGAAAAAATAACCCCAACTATACATACAATATAATGGGGGCTAATTTAGCTACAACGAATCAGGAAAGAGATCTTGGCGACATTGTGGATAGGTCTCTAAAAATGTCCACGCAGCGTGTAGAGGTGGTCAAAAAAGCAAACAAGATGTTAGGAATCATTAAAAAGGGGATAGAGAATAAGACTGAGAGTATATTATTGCCCTTATGTAAATCCATGGTACGCCCACATCTCGAATACTGTGTACAAATGTGGTCTCCTCACGTCAAAAAAGATATTCTAGCACTAGAAAAGGTTCAGAAAAGGGCAACTAAAATGATTAGGGGTTTGGAGAGGGTCCCATATGAGGAAAGATTAAAAGGCTAGGCTTTACTTGGAAAAGAGGAGACTAAGGGGGATTTTGATAGAGGTTATAAACTATGAGTGGGTGTGGAAAAGTGGGAATAAGGAAAAGTTATTTGAGCTATTACCTAAAACAGAACTCGGGTCACAAATGAAATTAATAGGTAGCAGGTTTAAAAACAAATAAAAGGAATTCTTCCTTCAGAAGAACGTCAACTTGTGGAACTCCTTACCTGAGGAGGTTGTGAAGGCTGGAACTATAACAATGTTTAAAAGGGAACTGGATAAATTCATGGTGGCTAAGTCCATAAATGGCTATTAGCTGGGAAGGGTAAAGAATGGTGTCCCTAGCCTCTGTTCATCAGAAGATGGAGACGCATGGCAGGAGAGAGATCACTTGATCATTGCCCGTTAGCTTCACTCCCTCGGGGGCACCTGGCATTGGCCACTGTCGGTAGACAGGATACTGGGCTAGATGGACCTTTGGTCTGACCCGATATGGCTGTTCTTATGTTCTTCTTATGTTCTAAGGGTCTCTGAAGGAGAACAGGGAGGGAGGCAAAGTGGATAGAGTACCCAACGGAAATGATCACCAAGATCCATCTTTCACAAGTTACGTCTTCCCAATTTCAGAGGAAAAGAGCAAGGTGACATCCAAAGGAACATGGGAGGTCTGTAGGTCGCAGCTGATGTTGTGGGGAGTGGTTTCCCAAGGCCTTGACCAAGGCATCAAAACTGATGTTTTGAAGTTGAAGACTGAGATGTTGAGGATTGAAGAGCTGACAGCTTACACTTCTGAATCCTAAGGCCTCTTTCTCTATGGCTCATAGCCACATTCTGGTGTTGGGCACTGGAGCGGTTGGGATGGCTGGCAACTCAATTTCCTCTTCTGTCCCAGCATGTAGATCCCTAGTGAGCACAGCGTAGCTCTGGAGTCCGTTACAGAGTATGGAGTAATAAAAGTCTGAAGCCCTCAAACAGGAGGTCCTTAACTGTCATGTGTACCTCTTTCAGCAGTCCTGAGAGGTGGAACCACAACACCCGTAGCATCATGACCATTGTCGACACTGAGTGGCCTGCTGTATCCAAAGCATCTAGCACAGTCTGGAGTGCCATTCTCAGTACCAACTGCCCCTCATTTTTGATGGCCTGAAACCAGTCCCGCTGTGCTTCGGCAGGTGGTCAATAAATGCATTCAGTTTAGCAAAATTCATATGGTCATATTTCACCATTAAGGCTTGGTAATTCGCAATTCTGAATTGTAAAGGACACTAAGGAATAAGCATTCCTACCAAATCAAGTATTTTTCAGTCTCTGTCATGAGAGGTGGTTTTATTGTGATATTGACCACAGGAATTTACCATATCCACAACAGAGTTGGATTGAGGGTGAGAAAAAAGGAGGGCACACAGTACTTTTTAATCGGCCCTTTTGCATGTTGGTGCAATAGAGGCTGGCATGTGCCAAATGACCGTAACAAGAGCTAAAAGTACTTTGTTGACTGGGAATGTGATTCTCAAGGAGGAAGAGGAGGTATGCAATACGCCCAGTAGCTTATGGTGGGTATCTTTCACCTCCTTGAGCAGAATTTGAAGTGTGTATGCCAACCTTTTTGTTAGATCCAGAAATAGCTTAAAACCGTTCAGAATACATGGTGGAGGGGGCATCACTGCCTCATCTGGGGCAAAAGAAGGAGCTATTCGTCATCGGTGTAACCTCCTCTTCGAGTCTGGCCTTTGGCTCCTCGAGTAGCCTCTTGAGGTTCTGGGGCTCTGGATACAGAGGCTGATGGAGACCGTCTTGATTTCTGGTGGGAGACAGACACCCGAGAAGTATGGTGCCTGTAGGCTGCCCACGGATCCCACTGTGGCCACTGGGGAAAAGGACATGAGTGGTGGTACCCAAGGTGGCCATATCAAGGGTGTTGAAGCTCGGACCGAGGGTGCAACTGGGAGGGCCCTGGTGTGAGGCTAGTGAGTGGATATCCTCCTGGTCACTGAGTCCTTGCTGGATAGCAGTGGAGCCAACAAAAAGACGGGAGGTGTATGACCAGATGCTGGCGATGATTCCAGGGATCGAGAGGTGCTTGTTACCAGAGCCCCGGTACCAAGGAGCAGGACTCCAGAATCTTTGCTTTTTCAGTACATACTTTTAAAAATTAATAAAAAGTGAATAGAAAAAAAAACCTGGTGCCCGACTGCCACATTTTCCTTGAAAATACTAAAACAGTAGATTTGCTCTGCTTTAGCTATTTTTATCTCTGTCTCTTAAAAAAAAAAAAAAAAAAAAATTAACTATTTTAAAATGTGTGTGTGTGTGTGCGCGCACGCTCGTATTAAAGGGAGAACTGGTAGTGACCACTATGTTTAGGTTGCCATTAGAAAGGATTCTTGAGAGTCTCTCACACCTGAATTGCTTGCAGGAAACCTATGATATGGAGGATGTCAGTCCTCAAGCTACAGAAGACGTTTTCTTTTTCCTTGAAACTCCTTTCAGCTTTGGCTAAGATATAAACTGCTGAAAGTTAACATTTCCCTTCCCTCCCTTGCATTCCTCAGAAAAATTCAGTGGCCTGCCAAATTAATAATTCCGGCTGATACCATCATCGCAGCACTAGCAAGGTCAGAACATACAGGGAACACCTGGGTACTGCCGGAAAAGGTAGGCTTCTGAGGGGCAGGATAGGGCAATACAGTATCTCTGATTCTGCAAATAAGCAGAGGGCTGTTTCCCATTTCCACTGGTGTACTTGACCCACACTAATTTGCACTTACACTTTTATGTTGTTTAACCTTAAATTTTCATTACTTTTACATTTTTGTTGATACATCTCTTTCCCTGCAACCCCTTCCATAGTTAAGGCTGCGAATCATTCACAGAGGTCACATAAGTCACGGCTTCTGTGACTTTGTGACTTCGGTGATTTTTGCAGTGCTGGTGCGGCTGACCCCAGGACCACCCCAGCAGCTGGGGAAACCCAGGAGCCAGGCGCACCAGCTGCTGCTCTGACAGCCCCAGGCAGCTGGTCCCCAGCTCTGCCCTGGAGCAGTAGTCTGGGACCAACAGTGATGGGGCCACAGGCCACCCCCGGCCTGCATCAGCAGCGGCCAGGGGGCCCTGGCTATCCCCTACCCAGATAGGCGTTTGGAACTCAGGTCGCCACCGCCTCCCGCTCCCCACCAATGGCAGGGGGCCCTGGGCCGCCCCCAGCTGCAGCTGTCCCCACGCACCCAGCAGCAGTCTTCAAGAGCGCCCCCTCTCAGCAGATAAGATTTAGTCACAGGTATTTTTAGTAAAAGTCATGGACAGGTAACGGGTAATAACAGTCGTGACCTGTCCATGTGTGACCTTATCCATGGTCATTGAATCCCTAATCAGCAGCCGCATCCACACCCCCATCTCTCTCCCTCATGCTTCCATAGTTCAGTACAAAGTTCAGCAGCTTGTTTGTCCGCAGAAAACATCTCAGGTCTGTGAAAGTATGGTCCGCTACCACAGCATTCCTGCCAGTACCCTGCCACCCCACCACTGGAGAACGAAGATGGTGGGTTTCTATCCAGCCATGCTGGAAGCCTCAGGGCCTTCCACTTCAGCATCTGAGTGGCAGGAGGAGGGTATAAGATGACATACATTGAAAAGCTCCTGGCCTTACCTGTGTTTTTGCTTTTTGCTCAGAAGCAGCTGTGCCACCGAAGCACAGGTCTCTGCCTCTTTCACAGCATCTCTGAGCCTGCGGAAGAGATCATTCTCTGGATACTTCCTGTCTTCAGCATCCTCCAGCATCACTCTCAGCTCAATCACATCTGCAATAATAGGATACAAGCAGTCTGCGCACAAAAATTAACGCCTTCTTAGTCTGTTTCACTAGTCCCCAAACAAGTTCCCAACATGCTACCTAGATCTAAAATGCACAGCAGCAATGAAAAGCATCTAATATTTGTGTGACTTTCAATTAGATCCACCTCTCCACTTCCACTAAGAACATCCTTTCACATAGCTGGCATACCCCACCTCAATCCAATACCTGTGTCACTCACTGGAAAAATAGGCTGAACAAAGGGGGAATTGCCCAAAACAAACTGCTACAGTGTGCAACAATGGAAGTCTGACCTTTCTTGTGGTTGAGGTTGGCAGCCAGTGCCTCTGTAACTCTACTGACCCAAGTGTCGTAGGACTGTGCTCTAACTTTCACTCCATACAGAAGAGAAGGGAGGTCCTCTAATGGATACCGGTACCTGTAGATTAACAGGGGAAAAGAGAAAAAGCATTAAACTTCCTGTAAAACATAGGACATCAGTTTCTATTGAGAGAGATCAACAGATGAGGGTTAAGAAGCTCTGTATTAAACCAAAATTCCTTGGCCTCACGGGAAATGAGGCGGCTATCCCTGCTGGTTAGAAAGAGGTAGGTAAAAACAATTGCTATATTTCACCATAAATTTCTGGGTAACAGGACAGACTGCACATGGGAAAGGAAAGACAGGGAAACTTGTGTACCTGAGACACTTTTTCTGCATGGGACAGGGACATAAGTCAGTCGGATGATACAGGCATACGAGCCGCTCAGGATTACAAGAGCAAGTAAGAGCAGACAAGAAACACGTGGTCCTGCAGGCTGCACACTGACGCTCATCATCTGGAACCAGTTCAAACACCTCCTCTTCTGACATCAGCACTCCCTGACAAAAATTTGACACTTGATAAGGACATGAGTCAGAGAAACAGCACACTTCCTTTCAAGAAGTCTTCTATTAACCCTGCACCGCACCAACAGGATGAAAAGCAGGAGCTGCACTCACGGTACTCACCATCTGTACAACTGATTCCCTTAAGCGTGTTTCCTCCTCTGTCATGAGAGTCATTTCCTTGCAGACCATGGCAGCAAGCCCCACATCCAAACACTCTGGATCTGCCGCCATCTTGAAGATCAGCTCCTCATGGGAGAAGACGCAATGACGCCTTAGACGTCGGTAATGATTCACACACTGACGTCCAATGGGAAGCTAGGAAATGCCAAGCAATAACAAGGTCATTATTTGGGGGCATGTTCCAAGGGGCTGTCCCACATCTCCCCATTTTGCCTCCCTCAACAAGAGTGGGGAAAAGGCATACTTAGAAATACATCAACTAAGGAACAGTGTCTTTATGGAGGTAACAAATTATAATGGACAAATTGCATCAGTTATCAAAGACAAGGTCTCCAGAACCTACAGAATGAGAGCCATATTTTGCATCTTTTTTTAAATATACAAAGCTAATGGACGTAGGTATATGGATTACTGAAGCTCAATGGGTTCATATTCTAGACTAAGCAAAAAGAATCTTATATAGCTAGTTACCAAAATGAGCCCCACATCTGTTTCTAGTTATGCAGTGTCATGGTACAATAGGGGTTTTGAGCTAAAGCTTATAGCACTAAGAACTGCAGTAACTGGCCACAGCAAGGGAAAGGGAGAACACAGCTGCAAGCATCTCTCTCTGGGGTTTAGCACAGTGGGTTATCTACTCTACACAAGTGCAGAAAGGACAACTGCATCAGAGAGCACCTCACCAGCCCTAGCAGTTAACTGAAGTATGAATTGTAAGGATGAGTTCAGACACATGCTTAAAAGAAAGCCAACATTCATAGCTGTCAATTAGAAGCTATTTAGAATTGATTTGTAAGCCCTTCAAAATGCATTTTTTGTGACGGAAACTCGAATGACTTAACCATAGCAGTGCCAGGTACTGCTATAACATGTGAGATTACTATCCAGATAAACAAGTTACAAACATTCTTTTAATAAAGGCCAGCTAGCATGGATATGGACAGACATGTGCAACAAAACGCACCCAGTCTGCAGTGCAGAAGTTCACGGCCTCAGCAAAGTTGTAGCCCTGGTTAAATCCGGAGTGATAAGCACGAGGAAAAGTCACAACAAACTCACCAGCGCACTGATTGGTCCTGTACACCTAAATACAAATCAGGGTGGGGGACAGGAAGAAGAAAAACTGAGATGGGCAGCAGAAAGTTAAAATAAATTCATAAAAAAGGACACCGTGAAACCATCTCCTTTCACCTGTAGGAGACAACAGGCAATTTAGCTAGGGCAGGATAGATTAGGAGGGTGTTTAACCTTTTGAAAATTACATCCTCTTTGACAACCTTATTACAAAACGTTGAATACATCAATCAGCAGTTAAGGCCCATCACAAGGCTTGTCCCTTTTGGGATTCAGGTAGGAAGTTTCTCTACTATCAGTTAGTGGATCATCAGTTAACCCTTCACACCACAAAGTTTAAAAGCCTCTAGGAAAAAGAGTATACTTTGCTTTGTTTGGACATCTGCCAGAGATGCAATTTAGCCTACTGAAAGTGAATGGTAGTGACTTAAAGGGACACATTTCATATTTTACAAAAAAGTGGATTTTACTAAACCTGAGAGATAGAAATGTTTTCATTATATTTTTAAATTCCTTTGGAATTTAACTATCTTGTAGCCATTGCTACAATTTTGCATTATAGAGAACCTGAAAATTAACTGATTTTCACTGGCCAAGCTAACTAAGAAGCAAAACAGCAAAAGCTGTGCCCATGACTTTTTAAAATATTTTAGTTTTAATAAGCTACAACATCATTAGTAACAAAGGAAACGAAATCTGTTTACACAAGATTTTAAATGGACAATGTTCCATTAATTTGGTTCGTATTACAATATTTTCTTAATTCCAGATTAAAAAGGGAATGGACATATATATTGCTATCAATAACAGCCACAGTTATAATTCATGCTAACAAAAATTTTCCAAGCTTGAAGACTTAAATCAAACTCAAACTGTTAGAGATCACGATGAGACCTAACGTGGGCGCTGACTACCTCACATCTGCCTATAACAGGGTCTTTTTTTTTTTTTTTTACACTTTCCTCTGAAGCATCTGTTGCTGGCCACCCTCAAATACCGGACTATGTTAATGATGACATTTAACCAAAGCCTAGTGGTTAATTACTATTTAATTAACATTGAATTCAGATATCTGGTTCTTCAACAATTGATAAATACAGGAACAAAAATCAAATAATTATGATGTAAGAACGGCCGTACTGGGTCAGACCAAAGGTCCATCTAGCCCAGTATCCTGTCTACCGACAGTGGCCAATGCCAGGTGCCCTAGAGGAAGTGAACCTAACA
>NC_133769.1:116261825-116306834 GCF_003597395.2 Chelonoidis abingdonii
TATCATCTGCAAACTTTGCTACCTCACTGTTTACTCCTTTCTCCAGATCATTTATGAATAAGTTGAATAGGACTGGTCCTAGGACTGACCCTTGGGGAACACCACTAGTTACTCCTCTCCATTCTGAGAATTTACCATTAATTCCTACCCTTTGTTCCCTGTCTTTTAACCAGTTCTCAATCCATGAAAGGACCTTCCCTCTTATCCCATGACAACTTAATTTACATAAGAGCCTTTGGTGAGGGACCTTGTCAAAGGCTTTCTGGATATGCAGTGAATACATTTGTTCTATATCATATTTTATTTTATTTACCGCTTTTTGGGAGTCTTTTTGCAAGAGGTTTCTCTCTTGATCGGATGAGCCACTTAAGATCATTTAATAGCGAGAACCCACTAGGGGCAACCTAACTGAATTCTGCTACATCTACACTGACTTCAAATTTCACACTGAAGACCTTCAGCAGAACATTACCTCTTTCTACTGTAGCATGCTAGAGAATTAGATGAAAGACCACTCCTTAATTGATTAACTGGATCCGAGATATCACCATAAGAGTTCTTACATGCTATTCCAACACCTCATAAGGAAAATCTATCACAAAGCGAAGGGTACATAAAACAGGCAGTGAGTTACAGAGGTATGGAAGAAATTCTCATGTACTACTCACAGGCACACCATGTTCCATCAGCACATTGGGGTTCATGATGGTGACAAGCTGATGCAGTAGATCAGGCTGTGACTCAAACAGTTCAGGAGCCAACTCTCTCATCACCTCCTCCAGTTGTTCTGCTGCATGAGAGGGCACTCCATACCAGGTCTTCGGCTCTCCCCTGGCAGAAAACATAGCCCACAATACACATTACCTAAAGGAAAGTGAGGATATCCTAACGCAAGGTGTGTCAGCTAAGGACAACTGCACCTGTATTTCCCCTCAGCAATGGCACCGACTCTCAGGCTTCTAACTCCCCAGACGTTGCCTTTCTTGGGCGCAGATGTGCGTCTCACTCCATTTTGATCAGGGTATTTTCAGGAAGCACAGTTCCCTGCCACACTTTCCTGTGTTATTCCAAGCCAAGACAGGCTATTTAAGCACACCTGCTCACTTTCTCTTCAGAGATTTGTAACAGTGATTGGCAACACTTATAAGTTACCACACAGTTCTTTCTATGCAAACTTATTTTACTCTAAAAGTGGAAGCACTACAGAGAACACATTAAAAACAATAAAAGAGCCTATACACATGCTAATATGCTTACCAGAGATCATCCCAACCCTAATATGGGCTCTGGCTGGAGCAGTCCTTCCAGACTCCACCCTAGGGGTTTCTTTTGTGTTCACAAGTTTATCACAGCTTCAGCTCAGAACAAGCACATTCATAATGTTTAGCCCACCCTTTATACATCTCAGGGGGTCTCGGATCTGGAGTTTCCAGAAGCAGGTAATTAGAAGACAATGGGTTTTCTTCCCCAGAGCATAGCTTCAAAAGGATGGATTCAAGGGGATCACATTTGCATCCCCCTTCCCCAGGTACTTCCTAGGAAATCTACTTCACAGGGATTGTTCCAAAAAGCCTTCTGAAGTTCCTAATACCTTCCAGCGATTTCATTAGTCAGTCTTCTACAGAAGTTATATACATACAATTCCATAACACACACAATTGCATTTTTAATACAAAGGACCCCAAAAGGTATTAAACCTAATTCAATAAAGTCCATTTAGGATACTGTCAGTGTCATACAAGGTATGCTCCAGTGATTTCACCGAGCCTCCCACCGCTCTCCCTTTTCACGTGGCAAGAAACAACATTCTCAAACTCACTTTCTTCTTGGGCTAAAATGAACACAGTGTTCTAACTTGACAATTAAGTGAATTACCTCCAGAACACAATTCATGGCTGCATTTTCTACCATTATCTGACAGAGTACCAGCAAGAACTTTGCCACCAGAAGCCTAGGTGAGAAGACAGATGCCAAATATCACGTTCTTCAAGGAAAGGGTTCCTATTTTTTCCTCCAGACAACTGACCGGGTTTTATCAGACTAAGATCTTAACTGCAAAGCTACTTCCTAACACCACACACTTACCCAGAACAGAGTTTAAGATGGGTGTGGAACAGTCCAAACTCTGACACCAGCAGAAGATTGCACAACTGCATCAGAAGGGATGACAATGGCACACAAACCTCAGCATTCCAGCAAGGAGATGCAGTCACCACTTCGTTACACATAACCAATTACTGGAAACTACTGTTCTGAACCACAAGAGAAAGACAGCTGACTGGGATACCTGTGGCGAGATTTATACACCTAGTGACAGATAATGTGCCTAACATGTTAAATATGAAGGGGGGTTGGGACAAACAAGAGTGAAATCCACTGATAAAAACGAGTAACTGCCAAACAAATTACTCCAGTCTTTCCAGTTAAGTCTTAGCACCACAGTGCTCTATACTGGTCTGCGAGCCCAAGAATTTGTCAATGGTTTTCTGCCACTCAAAATATTATCTACTAATTCAAAAGTGCAAGCAACTCTGTCTAAATACTTCAATGTCTGTCTAGCATTCACTGTCTCAATACATTGCAAAATTATTCAGAAGTCAGCCAAAAAGCTAAGAAAAATAATATTGCACTCCAGAGTCTAATTTTGTTCACACCAACACCTCATCTGATTCCTGAAGTTTTCAGTGACAACTGCTAGTAGGACACACCAGTCCAATCCCACTAAGAAAACCTTTCCCTTACATCTGTCTGGGCTCTTGAAATTCATCAGCTGGCACCAAAGCCCAGCACAATGATCTGGCTCATGGCATGCTGAAGCCAATAACCAAACTCTAAACAAAACATATTTTGGGCTGTTTTTTTTTACTAGCAAACATACTTCTCCAGAAAACTACAATCACAGTTCAAAGGCAAGATGACTGTTACAAGATGTACATACAAGCACACTCTTTTCATTTTGAATAGGAGTGCTTCCCACAGCTTACCTCTGAAAACTGCTCCATTAGTACTGAGCCTGGACATGGGGAAACTGCAGTATGAGTGGTCTGTCTGCAGTGAATTTGGTGGTTGTTGTTTTGGGAGAGCCTAACATCAAGTTAACGTCATTGTGAGATTCCTAACTGGAAGCAGTGTGAGCACCACTACATCAATATAGAGCTGCTCAGCTATTTGCTCTCATGTAATATACCGTATATACTCGTTCATTAGCCCGTTCATTTAGAAGCCAACGGCCCAAGATGGTTAGGTAAAAATAGCAAAAACTGTATGACTGATTCATAAGCTGACCTTATATTTCAGGGGTTGGCAAACTTTGGCTCCTGGTCTGTTAGGGTAAGCCGCCAGCGGGCCTGGACATTTTGTTTACCTGGAGCGTCTGCAGGCACAGCGCCCCTCAGCTCCCTGTGTCCGCAGTTTGCTGTTCCCAACCACTTCCCGCACATCCTGCTGACTGGGAACGGCAAACTGTGGACACTGGGAGCTGAGGGCTCCATGCCTGCAGACGCTCCAGGTAAACAAAACGACAAAGTATTAGATATTCAATCTGATGATTCCATAGAGTTTAAAATCATCAAATTTTGGTGTAGACCCATTTATAAGCCGACCCCCGTTCTTTGATGCGTAACTTTTTTACCAAAAATATTTGGCTTATGAACGAGTACTAACTTCTAAACTGCATTATAAAGCAGCTTATCATTCAGCCAATAGGATTGCTTGATTAGATGAGTGCACCAAGACTTGCTAAGAAAGGATGTCTGTAGAATAGAATTTTCCATTGTTACTGGTGATGGAGTTTAAACATCTACATGTAACCAAAGGGTTAACACTGAGGTGCCTTATACAGTGATATCTGTATCCATCTCTCCTATTAGTGTCAGTCTCATTCTAAGGAAATGAACTGCTTATCTCTCTTATGGGCCTTTGGCCTCAGACAAATAATAATAAGAATGGATATCACCAGGTACAGGTATTAAATGAAGAACTGCATCAGTTAAAAGCAATCAGGGCAATGCAAGGAAAGAAGGTGACAGGAAGAGAGACCATACCAGTGCAGGTAATTGATGGAATAGCTCCAGTGGTCCTCAATGTGCCAGCAGAAAGAGGAGAAGCACATCCCTACATACAGCCAGGGCACCTTCATGCCAGAGATATCTGCATTGATATGAGCGAGGACTGACTGTTCCAACACTGGCATGTTATTCAGGTTCCAACCAGAAAGTGCATACTCCTGCCAAAGAAAGGGAGAAAGCTGTGAAGTCAGAAGACCTTTCAAATACTCTAACAAGCCTAAGGAGAAGGTAGCCCTCAGGATAAATGGAGCAGTCTATTAATTTATATATTAACCTTTGATTGGTATTCTGCCATGCTGAAGCTTCAGAATTGGGAAGTATTTCTTTATATCAAGCACTTAATCAAGTCTTCCAACTACTCCTTAGACCTTTATCTAGCAGCCAATCCTGCAGGACTGCACTGAAGTAATTATCTCACTAGATATTGGTTTAGACAGAAACCTAAACATGCTTAAGATACCTTCACTTTTCCCTGTTCTTTTGCTCTAAGTAAAGCACTGGTCCCTACAAAGTAGGTGGCAAATGACATCTGCATGATATCCTGAAGACAAAATTCAAGCCTGGAACACACTTCAAAGAAATCATGAAACCCACGCCTTACTACATCTTTATGAACCGTGTTCTGGGAAATCAGTTACTCAAAGGCCCATTTTACTGCAGAATGGCCTATCCTAACCTTCTTTACAAAAACGGTTTGAAGAGTACATACATAAAAACAGGAGGAGAACTCCCTCACTGTCCTTGCTAAGATCATAAAAACTGCCATACCCGGTCAGACCAATGGTCCATCTAGCCCAGTATCCTGTCTCCGACACTGGTCAATGCCAGAACTACAGAGGGAGTGTACAGAATAGGGCAGTTGCAGTGATACAACCATCATTCCCTTCCAGCTTCTGGCAGCCAGTGGTCAGTACCCTGAGCTTGGGGTTGCCTCCCTGACCATCTTGGCTAACAGTCACTGATGGTCCTATCCTCCGCGAACTTATCTAGTTAGTTTTTGAACCCAGTTATACTTTTGGCCACCACAACACCCCATGGCAATGAGTTCCACAGGTTAATTGTACATTGTATGGAAAAATTATTTCCTATGGTTTGAATTAGGCCTACTGCCTATTAATTTTATCAGGCGACACTAGTTTTTGTATTATGGAATAGAGTAAATAACACTTGCAATGGCAAAAATGTATAGAGGCAAAAGAACAACAAGCCACCACTCAGATGATCCCAAATTCACCTCTAACTACAGACACCTCAACATGCCTCCACCAGAAAGACAAAGTTAAGAACTGTGTTCATATATAACATGCCTCAAATGCTCATCACAGTTCCTTCACACTAGACCACATTCCAGGATGGCAGATGTATTGCAGGCTATTATCAGCAACTCATATTGGCTAAAATTAATTTAAACAGAGCAGAAGCCATGAAAGGGTACTGAGATAACTTGAGTCCTAGTGGTTCTTTTCCCTTTCTTCTACTTATGATAGCATGGCATATGCTGTGAGTATGAGAAGATACAGGTAAGGAGAACAACTGAAAACCAATCCGTTTAACTTATCCTCAATAGATTCTAAATATAGGACATCTGGATGAGAACGCTGATGTTCTGGTAGTTAACAGAAGGTTGAAGAGTTCACGAAAAAATCTTTCAGACTCCTTATGCTGAGAGCGGTTCAGAAATGCATGCCGAATACTGCCTTAATACTTTGCATTTCTATCACAACCTTCACTTGAAGATCTAAGCGCTTTACAAAGATTAACCCTTGGAACAGCCACGCAAAACAGGTGCAGACTGCAGCAAGGAAAAATAATTTGTCAGTCATAGTAAATCAGTGACTGTGCCAGGAATGAAACCTAAGTCTCTTGACTCTAATCCCCCTGCTTTAGCCTCCAGATCACATTTGCCTTAAAGAAATGTTGGCACATGTAAAAGCTATCACCATTTTTCTTCACAAAACTACAAAAATCCACATCAATTTCAGTCCTAAACGAAGTGCAACTTCCTGTTCTGCAAAGTTTGGGTCAGTTAACATTTCCCCGTTCACACCTCCTCTTCTGGCATCATCTTTCGACGGCCATCCTTCACAGGGAAACCACTTCCAAAGTCCTTGGATGAGATATCAGCCCCATATTCCACAATGACATCCTCCTCAATGCTGCTCACCAGTCGCCAGAACTCCTTCTCCACCAGCTCAGTGGGAACCATCTGTGAAGACAAAGGCATTCCAGGGCATACAGCATTATCCCAGGATTAAAAAAAAAAAAAAAAAAAAAAACACACACACACCCAAAACTGATAATGTACCTTTCCCAACACCTCACAGATCAGATATTAAATCCAGTCTCCTCCCACACCACACATGAGAATCAACTTCCATGGAAATCATATGATTTATTTTTTTTTTGGCCATTTCTTACACCTTATCTACACAAAATTAAATTGACCTAATTTGGGTCAACGTACAGCTACCACAGTAATTACTGGGGTTTTTCATGTCCACACTACCTTCCTTCTGTAGGTGGTGCATGCCTGCACTGACTTAAGTGGGATAGTGTGAGGGGCTGACAATTGTCACACCCAGGAGGGCAAGGAACTCCAGCTGTCAGCCCTGGAGGCTGACAATCAACAGGCAATGTAAATAATGCAGTGTCTACAGGGACACTGCGTCATCCTAACTACAACGACCTAAACACTATTCCTCTTGCTGAGGTGGAGTTGTTAGGTCCGTGTAGTGTGCCATTTATATCAGCAGCAGCAACATTGTAGTGTAGGTGCTTACAGGGTTAGGACAAGGTAAGGAGCTTTACAGACTTACCAGGCTTTAGAAGCAGTATGTCACATTGTGTGGGAAGGAGTAGGTGGGAAAAAAAAGGTAGGATGATTAAAGGCAAAGTGCCCAGATATAGTTCTAGTTAGAAAAATAAACAAACAAATAGCCCTATAATTCTGTAAGAATAAAAAAAGTGAGCAAAAAGCCCTGCACTCCAAATGCGTCCATTAAGAACTACTACGTCATGCTATGGAGTAATTTTTCACATAACACAGAGTAAACCTGAAGAATTCCTTGCCAGAGGATGTTGTGAAGGCCAAGACTATAACAGGGTTTTAATAAGAACTAGATAAGTTCACGGAGGATAGATCCAACAATGGCTATTAGCCAGGATAGACAGGGATGGTGTCCTTAGCCTCTGTTTTGCCAGAAGCTGGAAGTGGGCAACAAAAGATGGATCCCTTGATGATTACCTGTTCTGTTCAGTCCCTCTGGGGCACCTGGCACTGGCCACTGCTGGAAGACAGGAACCTGGACTAGACGGACCTTTGGTCTGACCCAGTATGGCCGTTTTTAAGTAATTTTATCACCAGGCCAGGTTATGCACATACCCATCAGAAAGGAAGACATCAACCATAACATATCCAATAATTCAATTGGGTCTTCAGAACAGACTGATACTCGCTGAACAAAGAACCAGAGTGTGCATCTATCACAACAAATTGGATAACAGCTGCCCATTTGGGTCAAGCTGACCAATGTCCTCTTCCCCCAACCCCTAAGCTCTCAGCCACCCACAGATTTATAAGAAATACAAGAGGCAGAAAGATTCTTTGTTTCTAATTCATCAAGGGTGCTCCTTTCCAAAAATGAAACTACTCACTAATTCTGGAGTGTTAATGGGATACCATAAACTTAATCACATTTGTCGGAAACTTTTTTTAATCTATCATTGCTGAAAGTAACACTGACATTTTTTAATATTGGCTTTTCTACGTGCTTATCACCACAGTATTTCACCAACATTAATTTAGCTGCACATACCCTATCAGCTAAGGAAGTACTATCTCCATTTTACAGATGGAAGAAACAAAGCAGAGAGATTGTGTGTCTTGTTCAAAGTGTTATGCTACGAGAAATCTACAGCAGAACCAGTAACAGAACCTAGAGCTTCCATTTCAGTCCTGTGACTGAATCACAACTCCATCTCTAGATTACAGCAAAAAAGATTACTGGGGAAACACCTCTCTCATTTGAGGGCTCATATATTGTGTATTACACATTTGACAGATCTTTCGGTATAATCAGACCACAGTCTGTTTCTCCAGTTTGTATGGCTCTCACACACAACATAGGAGACATTTCTATAAACAAGAAAAAGTAGTTTTTAAAAATAAACCTTGATAAGAAGCTGAGGGGAGAGGTATCTGAAACCTGTTAAACCAGCTAGGGTAACAGAGTATACTGGGCTCTTTAAGACCAAGTGCCACTAATATAAATCTTATAGAGCTCACCTCTTTAAAGATCATCATGCTGGGTGATAGTCCCCAGGAGGGATTGATAGGCAGTGTCGTCCCAGAGGCTCATGTGATCATGAGGGTGGGCAGTCAAATGACTGAACTATACAAGAAGTATGGCTCAGTTAAGAAGAAGGAGGGTAGGACTTAGAAGAAGGCTATCCAGAGTCCAAATATCTGCAAGGAGCAGAAGGTGACTGCAGAGACCAGGAAGTGAAAACTGAAGGGCTCTCCATCAAGAGAACATTAAGTCCAGAAAGTGAGCTGTAAACAAGAACAGTTCATAGAATGGTCTCAGGATGAGGTGAAATAAGGAGGAAAGGCTTGAGGCAGTACATCACTAATAAGAGCTCAAGACCCGGTGGGATTGATTTTGCTTGGGGGCTTCCAGCAAGGGACAAAGTCCTCCTTTCAGCCCTGCATCAGCTGGTTAATCCTAGTTAAGACCACTGATTGAACTCAAGAAAAGTGTGAACTCCATTTGATTTTATGAACTCTATTTATGACTATCTGTTCCATTTTATGGTAGAAGGTAGACTAGGTCTGAGAATCTGAAACAGGACCATCAAGAACTGAAGAGCCATTCCCAGATGGTACCGTGGGAGCAACAGTCTGTGGCACTGATTTTATTGACCCTCTCTCAGCAACCCTACCTGAAAGCAGGGAGAAGGGAAAATCTCAGTATGACAAAAGCAGCAGGAAGAAGCATCAGACCTTGCTTTTAAAAGGGACACACACACTCTGACAAGAGGAGGGAAGCCCTTCACCAGAACCAGAAGACTGAGCAGAAGGAGTGGAGGGTCAGAATGACCTGGTTCCCCTGAAGGAGGCAGACTAAACCGTAAAAGGGTCTCAGAAGTAGAGGACTGAAGGAAGGAAATGCATTCTGCTCTTTGTTGTTTACACATAAAGATGTATATTCCCTGTACTGTCTAAGAGTAAAGTTGTGTGTTTGCACATGCACACGTGCATGCGTGTGTGGTTAAAAAGTTCCTTTACAAAACTGGTGTACCTTACTTTATCTGCTATGCATCCCCAAAGAGCTGAACTGAATACCAGAACGTCCATGAGAGCTGATCACTAGGGAAAACGTGCACTAGCTGGTGGGGAGACTTAAGTGGGAGGATGGGGGTAGGGGGGGAAAGAGGGTGTCAACACTTGACTTTGAACCCAAGGCAGCTCAACTGCAGGATCCCACATCCTAAGGGGGAGGATACCAGATAGGAAGTCTGCACCCTGGAGTGTGCCTGAGAAGCAAGAACTAGAGTGAGTGTCTGGATGCTGCTCAAACCCAATGGATATGGACACATATGCAATTCAAATACTGGTTCCAATACAGCAGTCTGGTGACCGTCCATGGAGGGGGTGAGGACGACACTCGGCCAGGTTTGTAACAGGAGTCGAAAGACTTGAACCATGCCTGAGTCAAAAGGATTATACAAGGTGAAGGGCTGGAGGAAGAACCCTGTGCCAACAAGGAAGAATAAATACATTATTTGGACTGTCTGGTTTGCTGAACCCTGAAAAGGGAAGGAATTTAACAGTTTGACCAAAGTACTTTGCTGGGGTATAGACCTAAGTCACCCATCCATCAGAAAGAAACAGCAGACCACCAGCAGAAAGAGGAGAAACTGAAGGAGACGTGACCAGATGCCAGAGAGCTAAACCATTTGTTTACATATTTCAAACTGATATTGTCCCTTTAAGTCAATCATGAGATGCCCATCAAAAACTCTGTCAGCTTCACTTCAGTGCCTTCCCCAGTAACAAATCCTGACAAAGAGGGATACTTACATGGACTGGCATGTTGAAATAATCAGATTTGAAGTTATCTGCCATCTCTCCAAAGCTCTGGAGGGTGTACTCCCTGACAGCCTGCTCAAATCCAAAGGCCTCACGTGGTTTGTTACATTCCTAGGAGAGGCAATACAAATATTATTCCTGCAAGTGATGACAAGCAGCCAGGCTCCTACTGGAGGAGACCAGTGTCTACGTCAGTTTCCTTGGCTAATACAAACGCAAAACATTGGTTTCAACTGCTTTCTCCAGATGGGGCTGTTCCTACCACACAACTACCAGTTGGGCAGTCAAACTAACTGCCATGCAGCTTCACCTGCATTACCAAAGGCACCATCTCAGCACTTGCTGAAGTACGCAGAACGACAAGGGACAGCAAAGATACTGAGGAAGCCTTAAGCTAAAAGGGGATTATGTGAGATTCAGGCACTAAGACAAGCAGCTGTAGCAGAACTGTCCTACAGCAAAGCAGCTGTAGCAGAACTGTCCTACAGCAAAACTTACAACTGCCTTAGTCTTAGTAATGCAGTGTAACTGTAGCCATGTCGGTCCCAGGATGTTAGAGAGACAAGGCGGGAGAGGTAACCAATAGAAATTGGTCCAATAAAAGATATTACCTCACCCACCGTGTCTTAGTAAGTCAGTAGCTGGTTTAGCTGTGGAGAAGATAAGCGTATGTGGAGAGAGGGAGAGAAGGGCAAGAGGGTTTATTCAGATAACTGCTTTGGTATAATAGTTTTATGCTAATTGGTTAGTAACTTGAGTCATCTGACATGCACAGATTCAGAGGAGTTTCTTTCACTGTCTTATCCACAGAGAAGGGGCAAATAGCAGCCTCGGTCACATGACAGGCTATTCCACCTTGCCTATTTCCGTAATGCCCCTTTCAACACCAATAGAGCCCTCTGACAGTGTATCTGAACATGCAAACATGCCAGACAGCTGACGGCTAGTTACTTTTTTATTAACACCCTCTAATAACTCAAATCCAATCCCAGCTCTTAACATGCAGAGTTCGGCTGCCCCGAAAGTTTTACGCTTCCTCTGGCAGACGCTCTTCCTTCTTATGCTGCCCAACAGCTTCATTTGCTGAACAAGGGGCTTCTGGAGACTCAGTCACAGCAGCAGTCACAGATCACATCTTGACAATATCCCCAAACTAAATATAAAACTACACATTCTGCTCCAATGACAAGAGGAAGAAGACAGAGCTCAAAGGGCTGAGTAACCATTGTAAATGGCTCTTCCTAATAGCATAAATAGATGCAGAGAGCTTGAGTAGTTCTCTGTACCTCAGCAACACATTTCGGGCATCTCCAGTCACCCTTTGGCACATCAGGCAAAGGGGGAATCAAGCAAAAAGTGTGGTAGCTATCATCACATCCATCACACAGTAGCAGTTTGTCCTCATTGTTTCCCCGGCCACAAAACAAGCAAACATACAGATCAACCTGTGGAGGGAAAAAAAAAAAAAAAAAAAAGGTCAGTGCAATGTTATGATCAGTCTCCATTACCCAGATGCTGCCTTCCATAAGCTGCCGTGCTAGAGTCTTACTAGCTATATAACAGTACACAGTGCTGAAATAGGATACTTTGACATTAGGTAACCCTCTCCCTCCCACCCCCTTAGCCCACAAGAGAAGCACTGATAAACCTCCATTGAGCTCCTGCTTCCCAAGGCAGCCATACATCTGAGAATCTGAAAAAACAAGATGTTAGGGAGCTAGGGAATATCCATCCAGCTGAGCTAGAGAGGGGGGAAGGGCATGATCAAGTATCTTCCAGACAGATAACTTAAAGTAAATGTAAATGTATTCTTCAACTAGAAGAACTAATTTACATTAATTTTAATTTGAGAAGATGAGGATCCATCCTAGCTATATCCACAGCGTGAATGCTTTCTCCACTCTCTGCACACCAATGACAGTTAATTCAAATTAGATCTCTGCACAGTGCAGTCTGCAAGAGTCCCTGTGGCTAGATCAAAAATAGGCACTGCATCAGTATCCATGATACAAGTGTAATTATATCTGAAGCTGTTCTCAAATGCAGGGACGAAAAACAGACCAGGCCAGGAACAGAGAAACACTGCAAATTACAAGCTGAGAATCCAAAGGCAAAAGCTACATGCATTGATGCTAACAATCCTTCCCCTTGATCTTTACTATTCTCTGATTACACAAAGGTAAGGATTCCAAGTATTAAAGTAAAAGTTTAAGAATTCATGCTCCAGCACACCACTTCCTCATTTACGGTCTCCTCAACCAGAAAAGCACTGACTTGAAGAACTGTCTCAAAAACCAAGGAGATTACTGCACAATCAAGGTCACAAATTCCCTTCTGCTAGAGCAAGGGGTGGGAAAACTACAGCCCAGAGGCCACATCCGGCCCTTCAGATGTTTTAATCCAGTTTTCAAGTTCTTGCTGGGGAGCAGGGTCCAGGGCTTGCCCCGCTCCGGCACTCCAGCCGGGGGCTTGCCCCGCTTTGCACATGCTATGGCGCCGCATGGATCCCGGAAGCAGCAGCAGCATGTCCGCCCTCCGGCTCCTATGCATAGGGTCAACCAAGGGGCTCCACAGCTCCCGTTGGCCAGAAGCCATGGGACAGCACGCCAAGCCGCCAGGCTGCGCCTCCACGCAAGAGCTGGAGGAGGGACATGCTGCTGCTTCCGGAAGCTCCCTGAGGTAAGTGTCGTCTGGAGCCTGCACCTCGATGCCCTCCCACACCAGAACCCCCTAACCCCACCCTGATCCCCCTCCTGCCCTCTGAACTCCTTGGTCCCACTCCAGAGCCCACACCTCCAGCTAGAGCCCTCACCCCCCACTCACTCCAACTCACAATTTCATGAGCATTCATGGCCCGCCATACAATTTCCATATCCAGATGTGGCCCTTGGACCAAAAAGTTTGCCCACCGCTGTTCTAGAGCTTGTCACAGAAGTATAGCTTCAGTATCAGTAAAGATCAGCTATTTTTCCTCCCTAAAATATACTCAAGCCCCTAAAATGTTTTAGAAAACTACCGAGCTGTGATACAATCTAAATACATTAGTCAATTACTTACTTACTGTATCTGAAGAATGATTGTATGTTGAATCATTTATTGGAAGCACTCAAATTTAATACATTACTTGATCCAAATTCCCCCATTATTCCCATCAGATGAGAGACAACCCAGCTTGTATCTTTTTATTATGTAGCCCAAAAAGAAAGACAGGATGACACTAGTTTTAACTAAGTCACTACAATATTAAGTCTTAAGAAACTGAAACACAATAGGAATGCATCATGTAAGACAAAGCCCTACTGTTATTTTACCTTGTTTAGGAGAGTATGCACACCCTAGGTGTGCAAGCATGCAATGCTCCTTAAAATCTCACCATTTTCAATTACACATGCTTGTCAGGAAATTTTCAAATGGTCAAAATTCTGCAAAAGTCCACCATTTTCCAGACTTAGTGAAAACACAAGCCCTCCTCATGGAAGATCACATCCAGCCCAAGTTTCAAACTTAAGCTATTTGTGTTTTAACAATGTCTAAAAGTGTGGAGGTGTAGCAAGGCAGTGGGATATCCCATAGCCCCGCTGAGAGACGAACCACCCCTAATACCAAGGTGGGCGGAGCCACTGGGTCCTGCCCCCACCCCTCAGAGGTCACGGCGCTGACCAGGAAGTATAAAAGTTCACCGGCAGAGCTCAGTGGAGAACCAGCCGCCGGAGAGATCAGAAGTCTGCAACCGAGCTCCCTCTTGGGAGACAACAGCAGACGCCGGCCGGCCGGAGGTCGCACTGGGCCAGCCAAGCCTGCCCCTTCCCAGCTACCCCGAGGAACCGATGGTGTTCGAGACCGCTGAGGATGCTAACACAACCCAGGTACCCTACGAGGGGGAGAGTGGAAGTAGCCCGGGGGCAGCCAACCCCAGTCTGGCTGCAGCACTGCCTGAACCTATGTCAGTGTGTTGCGGCCAGGATCCCCACTGACAGCAGCGAGTCTTTGCCACTGCTAGGGCCCCGGACTGGGAAGCAGTGGAGAGGGAGGGCCTGCGTCCCCCCCTGCCACCCACTCCTTGGGTGACAGGCTCCTCCTTGTCCTTTTCCTGGCCTGGGGAGGTTAGGACAACTTGACTATTGACTCAGCACCTGCTTAAGGGCCTGAGTCCCTGACTGTTTGCTTGCTGCCCCGTCCTGACCTAGGGCCTGGGCTGCTTTTGAACTACTGACTCAGCCCCCACTTAAAGGTCTGAGCCCCTAACTGTGTGCTTGTCATCCCACACCGCCGCAAGGCGCGGACTGACAGCAACTTAGAGCGAGGCAGTGGGATACCCTACAGCCCCGCTGAGGGACCAACCTCAGCAACTCTACAGGTGGAATTTTTGTTTTGGGGTTTTATTTATTTTATAAACACAGAGAAGGGACAGGGGGAGGAAAAATACAACCTCATCTCAAACAAACTCAAGAAAACAGATATGGCAGAGGCTCTAGATGGAAGGCATCACCCAGACAGGTTACTTTCAGAAACACAGTGTGTAGAAATAGGGGATTACAATTGAAACTGTTTTGCAACATTTACTATAGCAACTGCCACCAAGCAATCACTATGATCCTAAGGTACTGCACTTTTTCATAAACATGTGCAACATTTTATATTACAGCACAGTTAACATGTGATTAAATATCAAAGCCATACTGTGAAGCAAACATACAAAAGCAGATTTATGGTTGCTGTGGGAATCTCAAATCCTGTGACTTTTTTGCAATTAAATCCTCAAGGTTTTTGCATTTGTGCATTTTTTGCACAGAATTACCATTTTACACAAAGGTAAAATAATAAATGGGTGGAGAAGGACAACCAGAACTAGAGTAGTATATTCTTCAGATGACAACTGTAGACTGACGTACAAGATGTGTACATTTCAGAGACTCATTTCCTTGAAGGTCTCTCATTCAAGTACTATCCATGCCCAACAGGCATTCATTTATAGAGGTTCTACAAGATCACAGCCAAGGCAATATAGCTGCAAAGTCTGGTTTTATTGCTACCTTATTTGAACCCCTGCCACAAATGAGAGATAACACAAACAGGAAACAAACTCAGGTGTCCTGATGAATGAAAACTGACTAGGTCAGAAAATTTTTCCAGGAAAATCTTATTTAAAAAAATGAAAACCACTAATAGCAGCCATTCCTGTCATGGAGAAACAGCAAGCCTAGAAATACCATGTACTCTCAGCAAATAACTCATCTAACTACTAAAAGGGATCCAATCCTTTTAGTTTTGAAAATGAGAATCTCAGGCCTATTCACACTGGTAACACCGTCTGCTTCAAACTGCAGTTTATAACCCCCATACTTTAAATCAGAAGCCATTTCTTCTTCTAAAAGATTTCGTTTGAGTTTTTGTTAAAGTCCATGGCCCCTCCTGGTACTGGGAATAACTAACATTTCAAATAACCACAACAAGTTTTGGGAAGACTTTCTGAAGCTATGGAGAAATAATGCATTCTGTATGCTCAATATGCTGTTTTTGAAGCGCACAGAACTTAATTTCTTCAAACATGTTAGAAGACTCTTATTCAGGACTCTACATGTACCAAGTATGACAGTTTAAATAAAGTCATTTGAGTTATCCAATAAAACAAAACAAACTATACCCTGTTTTTCCATACTCAAGTATCAAACAGCTACATAGATTTTATTTCTTCCCTTTATTTTTCTCCCTGGTAGACTAATAAACTAGACATTTCAACTCAAGACAGCTGTTTGAGACAAAATTAGTCCTGTTTTCTGTAGTTTAAACCAACGTTTCTCAATGACCACTCCGTGGACTGGCACTGGTTCCACAGATTTCCCTGACACAGCTTAGGATGGCAGCAATCCAGTCCCTTGTATCAAAAAGTTTAGACTCTCTTAGATACTTATATGGCCTCCATTACTGTAGTATATGAGCACTCAATCTAATGTATTTTTCTTTATAATACCACTAAGGAAGGAAAGTATTACTATTTCCATTTTACAGATGGAGAACTGAAGCACAGAGAGACTAAGCAATTTGTCCAAGATCATACCGAACATCTATGGCAGAACAGAGAATTGAACCCAGATCTCTTGAGTCTCAGGCCAGTCTTCAGGCTTTATCAGCCTTTTCTGATAATCTAAGGTGGAATCACAACTCAGAATGGAATGTTTTTACTGTGATTAATTCAAATTCTCACCTTACAGCAGATAATGTTATCTGTTACAGTGCTCTATTTTCCCAATGACACAAATACATCAAAAAGTAACCCAAGCTGACAGCTTCATTTCCTATGCTCATGTGGTCCAGAGCAAATAAATCACACTTACAAAGTTGACAGAAATTGTCCCTTTGCGCTGCCTCATCTGCATGCCAAATGCTTCTGACTTGGTGCCTTTGCGTCTTCGAGAGACCTCGTCTTGAAGCAAAATAAAGTTACATACATTTCAATAATCTAGCATAAAGAAAGACCCCACATACAAGGATCATGTAGAGATCAGCCTGCTATCCTGCCTTTGGCAGCAACTACAACTTAATGCTGTAGAGAAAGCCAGAACTCTTTCGTGTACCTGACCAGTTTACTCCTGGGGGAATTCTGCACCACTGCAGAATGCAGAATTTCACAGAATTCCCTGTTTCTCGCCACCACTAAGGGGTCACTGGACTCTGCAGAGCCCAGCTCGCAGTGAGTGGAGTGCCCAGCCTGGCATGGCTTGAGGTTGCATGCTCTTGGATCCTCATTCTCCTGGGACAGTAGAGGCCTGGGAGACCCAGTCAGCTCCAGCAAAGGGTGAGGAAGGGCAGGGCTGCACCACACCATGTCCCCTGGCGGGACAGTAAAGAAGTTGGGGGGAGTAAAGGGGGTGCTGGCGTGTGAGTTGGGGGCTGCCTCACAGCTGAGCTGGGGCGGGGAATGGTGTCTGGGCCGGGGACTGCCCCGTGGCTGGGCTCCATGGGGAGAGGTGTATCTGGGCCAGAGGGTGCCCTGTGGCTGGGCTCTGTAGGGGAGGTGGGATGCTGGTGTCTGGGGGGGGGGGGGGGGGGGGGGGGGGGGGGGGGGGGGGGGGGGGGGGGGGGGGGGGGGGGGGGGGGGGGGGGGGGGGGGGGGGGGGGGGAAGAGATGCCCTGTGGCTGAGTTGTGGGAGGAAGAGGGTGTGGGTGTCTGGGCCAGGGGGTGCCCCGCAGCTGGGCTCTGAGCGAATGAGGGTGCAGGTCTCTAGGCTCTGGAGGCCCCACACAGCCCCACTCCAGCACCTCCCAACTGGAACTGGGCTGTTGTAGGCGTTTCATTAACTCTTTACTCATGGGAGAATCTTCTTTGCTGTTGTCTGTATTGATGACATACTTGTTAACAGGTATTTTGAAATAAATAATTGAAACTGGAGTGATTATATTGTGTAATTTTTACAAATAAAATATGCAGAATTTTAAAATATTGTGCACAAAATTTTTAATTTTTTGGCACAGAATCCCCCCCGAAGTAAACTGCCAGTTGTATCAAGCTGTATATGACTGGGGGAAGAGTAAACCCTCCCCTGCTGATCTTCACAGGAGATCCAGGAACATCATGAAGCAAAGTGGATTATCCTCATAATTTGGGTGCTTATCTAACATGATTGATGTCAACATTTATCAACCCTTTTTTCAAGTCCAGTAATTTTCAACTGGTACATTTCCTAAATAATAAAGAAATGACTATCAAATTAAAAGATTCCAGTCAATGTGGTTAGCCACCATGAGTTCTGTCAACCTCCACATGAATTAAAACCTAAAATGTTTAACTTTTTCACATCACAGTGGCTCACTTTTACCTCTTCCCATTTGTCTCCAGAGAAAGCAGCAAGGTTTGGTTGAAAAGACTGTTTCAGAGTCTAGAGACAGGTTACTGTATCCTTACCACCCTTATTCACAGGATAAGCCAGAGGCTTACTTACCTTCTTTATCCTTTGCTCCCAAAGCCAGTCCCACCATCTTGGGTCCAGCTCCGAAGATCTGCAGCTTCTTCAGCTCAGTATTTCTACTCATCTCTCCTGCCTCTGCCTGAAAACAAAACCATATCAACACACCATCATCAGCATTTACTTTCCAGGTCTCCACTAGTCACTGTACACTTGTATCTCTGCTCTCTTCCTCTCATTGCCCCATTCACATTCACATTGCCCCATTCATCTGCTTTATCCATTAGAAGATGGAAGGCCTGATTTTTCATCCCCAAACCCAGACGCAAAAAAGGGATGCAATGAAACAGACTGAAACTCTCTTTCAATTCTCCAAACAGATGTCTCCACATTAAGCATTAAAGAGTTTTGTTACAAAGGTTGATCTATACATCAAATGATCACAGAACTAGGTTTGATTTCTGGCAAAAACAATCACCAATGCAACACTTTTCAAGTTACTATGGATCAGGAAAAGTTTGATATTAATAAATACATTATTTATGTGGCACCTTTCATCAGCTCCCTTGAGTGGGTGGATATATCCACAAACTATTAATGATGTTCACAGTTCATAGGTCTTCTTGAATCCTTGGCTGGGCTTGGATTTTCAGATACAATGGCAGAATTACTATTCCTCACAGCCCCTACCTACACATGCTGTGCTTCAAATCATGTGAATTAAGCAATTAAAAAAACATATTAGGTCATCCAGGCCATTCGCCTGACAATGCAGGGTTGTTCTCCTTTAATGTTCTGTCCCTTCCTGTCCATTCATTCACAGTCCTACAAAACTCTGAGCCTCTCATTATTTTTGTATTACCATAGTGCCCAGGAGTCCTAGTCATGAACCCAGACTCCATTGTACTGGGTGCTATAGGCTTATCCAACCTTGTTTGATTCCATCATTGCCTCCACTCCACCAGAGATGGGAACCTCAATACATCTTTTGTCCACTTACTTCTCAAAAACTTTCTCACTTGGTCCACGAACTTTCTTTTATGCTACTCCTACTCTTGGAATGGCCTGGTGTACCAGCTCAGGAAGGAAACTACCGTTTCTTCATTCAAGTCTCTCCTAAAGACCTACTGCTCCTACAAAGCCTTCAAGCCAGTCAACTAAAACATTTTTAATCCATCACGCTGCCCACTAAGAAACTACAGTATCTTACCGATGTTACCCTGCCCTTCCTTCTCCTGCTCCTCTTTAGAAACTTATTACTCTTATTGTATTACGTCTGAGATAAGTTTGCTAGCTCCTTGGGGGCATGAATCAGGTCTCTGCTGGTACTGCAAAGCACCTATCACAATTTGCAGTGACCTCAACAACAGAAACAACAACAAAGATGCTTTCTGGTAAGCGGTGCTCAAAACTGAATGAGAAACTTCATGTGCAGTGACAATAATGCTATAAACAGAGAATATAGTTTCCATGTATTCAGGTCAAATTTTCATGTTTGTTCTTTTAATTGGCTGCCAAAATGGACTGCAATGCAAGTCTCATTTGCTAGCCACCATAGGTTTTTTTTGTTTGTTTGTTTTAAGCACTACTGCTGTCCAGATATTTCCCTCTGACTGGATTCTGTGTTTGGGCTTGTTTTCTCACCCAGTATATTAACTTGTAACTTTCCATTCTGAATATCAGTTATTTTCTATTCATGTTCAAATATCTGTAAATCATCTGTGTTATGCCTCTGTTCTCACTAGTAATGGCAATGTCTTATAATTTAAAGGGACACTATCAACCTGAATTTTTAAAAACTGACTTTAAAATCCAGTTTGATACTGCACTCTAAGTAATACGTCCTGATTTTTTTTTTAATTCTTTACATTTTAAAGGGTTTTTCTGTTCACTCCTTTATTTTTATAGAAAACTTTCTAGCAAGTGAAAAACTGATTGACATTGGACAATGGTGTAACTGATCTTGATGTCCATGAGAATGTACAAAGCATATAAACCAAAAACATAGCAATAAAATATTTTAGTACAGAGTACACCATTCAGACAAACGTGATTTTTCAAGTTGGCGTCCCTTTAATTTTATGGGAACACTGTTTTCCCACTACTCCATATGATTAATGAAAAAAGATCAAATGGGATTTATGAGATCCCAGTGGTATCAGATTATCTCCTTCCCCCAAACAACAATGTTCTCATTAAATCTTCACTCTTTATTTACAGATTTTCAGGCGATTTTTAGCCCATTTGCCTATCATAAGCCCAATCCTTACTTTCATTTAAAAAATTAACTTGAATATCATTCTTTAGTAAAATCCAGAAATTACATCTATCAAGTTCTCTTCTCATAGTGCTTTTTGATAGAATTATAAAATTAAATCAAGCTTATCTGCCTAGTTTATTTTTTAATATAAACCATGTTTCTCAATTCTTATTCCTTCTAATTCCATTATACTTCTAAGTGAAGACAATTTTAAAAGGTAATGATGAGTTGATCTATAACCACTAATTCTTCTCACTGGTAAAGGGAACACCATATGTATCAAAAGTACAAGTTATGTGACGAGAAGGAAACATACTTAAAAAAATATCTAATAAATGCCTATAGAACAAATATCAAAAACATTCAAGATTATTAAAACCCACACTTTATTTGGTGACACTTAAGGTTGCATCAAGACACCTCCGAACTCAAAATTGTGAGAGCATGGAATTAAAGGGATAGGACAGGAAAAGTCTCATGACACTTTTACAGCGGAACGCGCTCCAACTTTCCATGAGGCTTTTCTCTTCCATCTCCTACAGATACCAAAAAGCCACATATATCACAATGTCAAACTTGCACTCTAGCAAAAAAAAAAAAAAAAAAAAACGAACAACCTCAGACACACTTCTATCAACAGTCACACAATATAAGTTCTTTGATATTATTCTGCCTTAACATTGTGATTTAATAAGCACACAATGTTATTATTCCTAACTAGGGTTTGTGACTGAGCATGCAACAAAGTAGACTTGTCATCACCATCTTTTTCCTCTATTTTAACAGATTCCTCTATTTACTCCATCATCCCACAATTGCTAAACTGAAAAAATCAAGTATTTTTCCTCCACATCAGAAAACACTAACAGGATCCAATTATGGGTTTAAGTACTTCATCCTTTCAAGAGACACCATCAACTTCAAAAGTCACTTCTATGAGATACACCTCTACCTTGATATAATGCTGTCCTCAGGAACCAAAAAATCTTACCACATTACAGGTAAAACCGTGTTATATCGAACTTGCTTTGATCTGCCGGAGTGCGCAGCCCCGCCCCACCCCACCCCACCCCCCGGACCACTGCTTTACTAAGTTATATCCGAATTCGTGTTATATCAGATCGCATTATATCGGGGTAGAGGTGTATTTTTAAACTTCTCTTATTACAAGTAGTACCTAAGATCATTATAATTGATAATATAACTTTTTTTTTTTTTTTTAAAGAACTTTGTGGATTTCCCAGCCCTTTTTATATAGTACGTTAAATTGTTTTTTGAGCAGTTTCCACTGCAATTATCTCCCACACTAACACAGAAATGTTTTCAAAATATTAAAGTGTGATTGTCAAACCACAAAAATTGGTATGGTAACTCGGGGCAGAAGTGTTGCCTGCAACTTAACTCTTCTAAAAACTTGAGGCTGTTCGTGTCACTTTAATAGTACCACCTTTTAAAAGATTAGAACATTGTTTTTTCTTTCCTTCCAGTTCAATGATTTTTTAGAATAAATTATCAACGGTTCAGTAAACTCATTAGTCAAATCCCTTAACAGCCCAGGATGTATCCTTATGGCTTATTTGTCTTTACTCCATATTTTCCAGTATTCCCAATTTGCTCTTTGTTTTTAAACAGGATTTCCCTTAAAACTTTGTTAAATTAAGTAATAAAACAAATGTACCTAAGCCATTTTTCAGTTATTAATATCACTCCTCATCTAATAAGGGACCTGCTTTCCAACATTTGTAAAGTCATCCTTATTTTCTAGAGTTAATCTTTTTCACTTCTCTTCCTTTTCTTCCACGTCTTTACTAAGTTATGCTTGCCTTCCCCACCATTCCCATTTATAAGAGTTTTATTCTGGGGTAATGGGAAAAAGAATAAGACTGGTTAAAACAGATCTTTGAGAAGTCTTTCCAAAACCAATCTTCCTCTTCTTGTTCCTTCAGTTCTTTTTCAGAGGGTTTGTAGCCAGTTCTGGTTTAATTATAGTATCTAAAGATTCCCAGCCTTCTTTTACAATGGAGAATTTTAAAATATCCTTCTCTCACATTTCTATTAAATTTCTTAAAATCTGGCTTTCCTGAAATCTAGTACCTTTGTTTCACAAATGCAGCAGTACCATACTTAATTCAAGTAACTTGCAGTCGCTAGTTCCAAACTGTTGCTATTCTCATTCTTAGCTAATTGATCTGTAAGGAATAGGTCCACAATGCTTTCTCTGCTTTTTAGGATGTAATACTGCCTCTCACTTAGAAACTCCTCTCAGATAAAGAGATCACCAGTTAGCCATAACTGTTACCTGCAGTTGGATTACTGGCAACAAACTCTACATAGGTCATCTTCATCTGATGCAGAATACAGGAGCATGTTTAACTGATGGATATTCACATCTGAGGCATATTAAACATGAGCATTCTGGAGGCTCCCCAGCTGGTTTAGATACAAATCAAGGTGTTCACTTTAATCTACAAAGGGCTGGGTGATTTGGATTACTGCCTACAGTAGAGACTGCTTCTCTCCATAAGCACCTGCCCTGCACCTAAAACCTGGAACATTTTGCACACAGTCCACAGATTTGCAGTCATGCTATTTCCAGGTGGCAGCAGGGTGTTCTCAACAGGAGAATAAGGGACAGGTCTTTGCTTTGAATTCAGTTCCCCAGTTAGTCCAACAAGTTTATCGGACCTTCTGAATGCATCATAAAAAATATTTGGGCTTTCGCTGATTAAGTGAAGTGAGTGAGCTGAGTTTCTCACAGGTTGGAGAATTCACTTCTTTCATTTCTTTTATTAAGTGCTAAAATAATTGAAAGCATGCTTAGATTTTATAAATCATTTTTGTATAAGTCAACAATAAAGAGCTTTGCAGACTGTATGTGTAAAGATAACTCACCCACCAATGAAATGCAGCAGCTGTTCTGTGCCAGGAACACTACGAACAGTTTTTAGAAGGGAGAGTGAGGAATACCACTGTTTTACTGAAACTACTGAAAGCAGTCTTGTAAAAAGAGCGATGAAATCTTAATGATGTAGTGTCTCTTTTATACCTCATCTGAAAAAGACACAACAGCATAGTGCCCCCTAGACAATGGCTCAATACCAACTCAGAAGAGTTCCACATATTTAGTGAGGAGCAGCAGTTTCTGTAACATGCTGGGATTTTCTTGGGTCGGTCTCTCTCATCCATGTACTGACCACACCCAAGACAACATAGTTTGGGAGATGTCACATGATCACAGCCTAGGACTATTGATGTTTTTGAATATGGTTACATTATACAGATAAATGTAGCAAGTCTGCCAGAAAGTGAGGAGATCAGATAAAAGACAACCCTGTCTAAATGAACCAGAACCTAAGAGAAACAAAACACACTATTTACTAAAACTGAGGGATACTCAGCAAAAGTGAGAAGCCTGAGTGGCATGAGATGTGCACTTTGGAAAAAGACAGACATGTTTTTGATAGCATTAGATATGGAAAAGAAATTTCAACGTGCTTAAAATATGTCCAGAATGGCATGGCGCAAATAGTAAAAAAAGATTAAATTAAAACCCAGCTTTCAGCCACATCCCACTGACTGGCCAGCAAGAAGCCACTAGAACGTACCACATGGACCCAGTCCAAAAAACTTTCAGAGATTCTCTTTTTACAAGCATGTTATTTTATAAGAAACAGAGCTGGCCTGCTTAAACAAGACTGCAGGGAAAGAAACAAAGGAGGAAAAACAGGCCAAGACTGCAAGGTCTTTTTTGATGTACTGACATGTAAAGTGTTGCTGTTTCGGTTTGAAGGGAAAGTTACTGGCCGCCTTTGTGGAATTTCGACATTGCCTAGTAAAATATCAGATGTTACTGTTGCAATAGCAGCCTTAACCCACACAAAAGAGACTGCTTATTTTCAGGAAAAAAGCTGTGGAACTGGAACATTTTTTCCCAGCCATCACTCTACATTTTCCCTCCCAGCTGCAAGCTCTTCACAAAAAACTGTCAGTCAATCTTGGGATAATTGGTCCCATTTCTAGAGCTTTCCACTGACTGCAAAGCCTTGTCTGCACACAAGCTTACATCTGTTTAAATAAAGGTGTGTCTAAAATCAAAAATTGTAGTTAAATTGATGCAAGCCCCATGTCACATTTTTATATCAATTTACAACTAGCTTACATCCGTTTAGCTTGCATTGATGCATTCACTGATGCATACCAACACAATATAAGCCAGTTGAAAATATGAAAATAGTTTAACTATATCTGTTTATAAAAGCAAACTTTATGACATGATTTCTGTGAATAGACCAGGCCAAAGAGATATATGTCTCTGGAGTTTAACAAAAGGACTGCTTCTTCGTGGCACGTTTGAGTGGGCTCCCATGGCCAGACAAAGGCTGTTGCACTCTCAGTGCTATTGCACTCGTGCAAAAAATAAATGCACTCTGTCTGTAGTGGCCAAGTAATGTGGGTACCTGGGATTTGATGCGTCTGGTTCTCTTCAGCACAACGTTCATTCTTGTGCCCTGCTTTGGGGAAGCCTGGGCATCAGAGCCGAGGTCCTCTGCCTCCACTTTTTCCTTAAGGTCCAAGTTTGGCTTTTGGATGCCCTAAAGGATCAGAGCACAGAAGGACACTGGGTTGATTGATCAGGGGATCAGACTCTATGGTCT
This sequence comes from Chelonoidis abingdonii, assembly GCF_003597395.2. Lineage (NCBI taxonomy): Eukaryota > Metazoa > Chordata > Testudines > Testudinidae > Chelonoidis > Chelonoidis abingdonii. Next base: position 116,286,803 of record NC_133769.1, read on the forward strand.
GTGAATCATCCTGTTTGTTGAGGAATAGGGCTACCAGTGAAGTCATACTGCAGTACACATGCCATTTGGACCAGACAGAAATCACTACATGCAGTCTGAAATAAGAAGATTGAATCCTGACAGCTGCCTAACAAAGAGTAATAAAGACACCTTCCCAAACAGGTACATCACTCTTTGCCCTGTATCCCATTCCCAACAAAACTGATCTCACACACATAAAAGAAACCTAAAAGTACAATCACTACTCCAGATTACAACGTAACTTCTAACACTATTCTTCCAAATGTGAAGAGGTGCTGCTTTGATGAAAGTAGTTGCTGCTTTCAGGAGCACAGAACCACATGAGCACAGAACAGAACAGTTTAGTATATAGCAACAAACGGATGCCCTTTGATCTTTCTATCATGAAAGGGAACAAGTCTCTCACCATAAGGCTAACCCCGGACTGGAAGAGTTCATAGGGGTACAGTATCCGTTCATAGTGAGATTTCAGCAGTGATCCAGTGCCTTTTCCTGGCAGGTAGCCTAGCCGACTAGCTACTTTGGACCATTTCTTCTCTTTAGTGACCACCTCAAAGCCTCCTTTGCTGGCAACAATCTGAAACAAAACATATTTTATTTTTTTAGAAACTTTTTAAAGGAAGATTGGGTTCCTTTAACCATTGTGAACCATACATGACTATACAGATCAAACCTTCAGAGGTTCTGTGAAACTCAGAGACCCACAGTTATGACATGGGGAATTTTCCTGCCGGGGCAGTACTTCAAACGCATATCTGTCTTTGTCACCTGATGCATTTATTAGAGCCCCGTTGCTCAGAAATGAATAAAAAGTGTACATACTCTGCCACGCAGAAAGAGACAAACAAGCAGCACTTCTCAGACATGTTGGAAAGAATACAAACCCACTGTCAGATCAAAATAAAAAAAGTCAGCTCTCATCAGATGTGCAGTCTGATGAAAAACACAGGAGTCTGGCCAGAAGCAGAGTCAATTCTAACAGACCCAATACAGAAGGAAGCGCTGAAGCTCAGGACTCCAGAATTACAAAATTCTCAACAGAGAACCCTGGATGAAACAGAAACTACTGTCAAAAGTGGAGACACTGACTTCACCTTCCAGTTAGATCTGTACTGCCACAGCAACACTATTTCAATAGCCATTGAGTCTATCAGTTCACATACAAAGTCCTCTTTGGCTACAGATGACTAAATTTATTTAACCTGAAAAACAGGCCATTTGTCTCCAAATGAAGGTCACAAAGGCACAGGGAATGCTTCCTCTGAAGACTGACCACATTTCTATCCTCTCTCTCCCTTTTACAGGTCACTGAGAAACAGTTTAAAATCAAAATATACCAATCCTGGTTTCATTTAAATTTTGTAAAGATTCTAAACATTTCTACACATCTAAAGTTTGGTGGTAAACTTTTTCCCTGCTCAAAGAGCCCAAGTTATATGCCTAACACTGCAGGGACTGATTGAAACCCAGACACCAAAGCATTATTACTGCAGTGGAACTAAAAAGTGAAAACCTTATCAATTTAGCTTCTAAACTGAGTGAAAAAGTGTAACAGCCTAAGTGAAAAGTAATTTAGATTTTAAGTAATCAGTTTTTATAATCATTTAACACAAGTAAAAATTAAAATCACACTTTCCTCTATTTCCTTTGGTTTTTCACCTTACTTTTTAAAACTGAACTGGAGCATACCTTGTAATGAGAGAATCCATTATGTAAAGCTATGATTATACCTTAGCTTAGAATAACCAAGCTTCATGGAGTGCTCATAATGAGTTAATGCAGCTGTGACTCACTCTATAAGATGAGCACATAGTGAAAGCAACCAAAGTCTATACCCACTCATTCTGAACAATAATGGCCAATTACCTAGATACTAACATAATAAAAACAATCTTTGCAATCATAGGGCAGTGAGTTTCCACTAAACAAAACAAATAATTTGTGCCATCAACTAGTTAGACAACTAAATAACTCATCCAGAACTGAGGTCCCTGCTCTAACTCATGCCAGTGTCCCAAATATCATTCCCATTGGCATTATGCAAAGACTACTGTATCATTTCCTAACAAACCATGGCAGACATGGAAATAAACCTTCAATTCTTTCCAAAGACAGCTAAGCAAAGTTAACAATACACATTGCCTTTAAAGCTGCCTATGAAATCAAATTCTTCTAAAGCATAAACTTTTAAAACAATGTACCCTACCCAAAGGTGCAAGAACTAGGAATGCAACAGCACCCGCAGCTTGAAGTAGTTTCCATCATATACAGGGTTTACAAGTTTTAGTCAATGGCTTCCAGCACCCTCACTCTACAAATTGTTCAACACCACTTACCCTACTGCACACCCCACAAATTTCCACTCACTTGAGACAAGTACATTTTGATGAGTAAGTGGAAATTGGATCTTGGATCTAGCAGTGCTAGTACCACCACACATTCATAGGCCTAATCTACACTAAAAAAGGTTTGTTGCTACAGCTATATAGACAAAACCTTTCTTGTGTGGATGCAATTTATATTGGCAAAATACTGCTTTTAGCAGCTGAATTGGAAAAAGGCACTCTTATTCCAACTTACACCAACATAGCTCTTCTAAGCTCTCCTTCCGACTCGGGGCTGGCACCTATTATGCTGGCACACATTGCCCCCTACAAAATAATTATTCCAGAATAGCTATTCTGGAATATTTCCAAATATAGACATGCCCTTAACCTTGCAAAGAGCTCTACACTCCTACAGCTCTGCCTTACAATGTGTAGTGAGCAACTAAGAGAAGAACTGGCCAATAAAGCTACTGGTTAATTTTGCAGGACTTTTATATTGCACATTGAGCCACCAGCACAACAAATGTAATTGTTATCTGTACTTGTAATTGTCTGCCATTTCCTTATAATCATTCTGGTTACAAATATTTTAAGAATCTCCTTGTTTTCACGGTATATCCAGCACACAATCTGCACAAAACCACTACCATCATCCCAGGTAGTCCCCCGCTTCCCCAAATCCCAAAGAATCTTACTCACCTTGCTCAGAGAATAGAGATCCAAGATTTTTCTCTCCACCACAGGAATTTTTAAAGTGGAACCCTGAAGTTCCCAAAATTTTGCTAACTGATCCAAGAAGTCGAGTTTCACTCTGGTCATTGCCTATAATCACAACAAGAATACACATGGGTCTGAACCTAGTCAGACATGAAAGAAATGCCTAGAATCTAGACAGAAAGGAATCAAAGGACAACAGTATTTACATGTTCATAATATAACTATGAATGTGACACTTTACTATTAATTTGCCCTGTAAAACAACTGGAGGCAGAAATGTCAATAATGGAGAAAATCTTCATAAACTTTTGTTTTCAGCTTTGCACTCTTGTTGATATCTTACGAGACAATTTCCTACTCAGAGCATTTTTTCTTTTTAAAGCCAAGATGTAAAGTCGTGAAAAAAAAAAACAAAAAACATTCTAGGCAGGAATGTAAGATCATCTATTAAATTATCTGTTAATATTTTTAAAAAATTAGGAACAACAGACCTACTACATGCCTTGGACTGTGCAAGGTGGTCTCCTGGAGCATTTCTGGAGCACTCAGTGTTCTTGTTGCACAAGGAGACTCACTCACAAGCCAAGAGACAAATAAAGCTTGATTCACAAAAAAACTTAAGCATGGTGATGCTCAGCATCACCTTGCCCAACTTTTAGGTGGTTAGAAAATCAGTGGGATTCACAAAGGCTGGGTTAAGTACTCAGACTTCCCATACAACAAAGCAGCATATAAGAATGCCATCCTGGGTCAGAACAGTGGTCCACTTACCCCCAGTACAGTCTTCCAATAATGGCCAATGCCAGATGCTTCAAAGGGAATGAACAGAACAGGGAAATTATCAAGTGATCCATCCCCTGTCAAGCAGTCCCAGCATCCGGCAGTGAGAGGTTTAAATATGGAGGGAGATAGGCACGTCAGAACAGGATTCACAAAAGCAAACATTCTGAGTGGCTCCTTGCCTAAGTTAGCCAACGGGAGATGCCCAGTTGAGGGATGTGTCCTCAGCCCTGCCTCTCTCCAGGAGTTCAGCACCTAATTCCAGTTACAGGGAAGCACCCTATTTTGTTTGGGATTCTCAGCTGCAAACACTTTTTTGGCATTAGGCATCTACATTTTTTTTGGTTTGGTTGGAAAAAAAAAATACCAAGAATCTGGTGAGGGGGGGAGGGAGGCTTGACGGAAGGCGTAAGGGAGACAGGACCTACCTTAACTTTTAGCCCAGATACTGAGGGAGCCCCACATCAGAATATCCTATAGGCTAGTGGTTAGGGCACATATCTGAGAGGTGGCCGATCTCTGTTCAAATCCCTTCTCCCACTCAGGTGGTGGGAGGACTTGAACTGGGGATATCCCACAACCCAAGTGAATACTCTAACCATCAGGCTCAAAATTATGAGGGAAGTTCTCTTCTACCTTGATATGTCCCTGCAAGCATGTTAGGCAGAGGAATGCCTATCTTCCCCTGATTCATATATCACTCTGGGGCTTAGACAGCCAGACCCCTAGAGTGAGGCTGCAGTGCACATACACAGAGGCAAAAACATAGGCACCTAGGGAACTTTTACTACAAAAGCATAGGCATCAAACCAGCTTACGAACCTATAAGGTTTGGCGGTAGCTGAGCAGGGATTTTGCGAATGCCAGTGGGGCCTGACTCTGGAACTCAGGCGACTAAAGTGGCAATAAGGAACTTATGTCCTTTTGTGAACCTAGAACATGATGTTTTGGTATCTGAATAGGACGGGAATTTAAAAACTAGTATGGGGAAAGGAGAGATACCTTTGAAAAAATCTAGACAGAAAGGGACTTGACTAATTTTTAAAAAGCCTTCCGTTAATTTTTAGTCTTAAAAATTAACCTGGCTAGACCTATAAAAGGAACTATTAGTGGTGGTGTTTTTGTTGTTTGTTTTAAAGATTTAAGATATATTATCAAAGTGGTTAAATATTAGACAATTTGGGGATTAAGAACAGCAGTAAATACCTTATGAAAAAACAGTGGGGAGTTCTGAGGGCTGAACACTAGCTACTCTTACTACACAACATGGTCCTTGGCATTCATTTTAGACATATCAAGCTGAGGATAAAAAACTTCTTGCGGTTATTTTGAATAATAAAATAAAAACCAGACTTCTCAAAGTCTTTGAGGGTTACTTTATCCAAACTCTGCTAGTGCCAATTGTAACTACATATGTGATCTGTGGGATATTAAAGTCTACCAATCCAGAAAGCAGTCAAGATGCAAAATTCAAGCAAGGAGACCTATTGCTTTGTGTGTGAATACAGAATTATGTTAATGGTCCAAAAGCTCACCTCCAATTCATTCAAGCGCTGGACTCGTGGGGTAAAACGAAAACTTTGTACTTCACATGCAAATGGAGGCTGCCAGTTCTAAACAGAGAGAGAGACAGATAGATTTTACTGCTTCAAAGATATAAGGACTGTGCCATAACTTCTCCCACAAATGCAAAAAAGTCTCCTGAGAATTTCAAAACAATGCAAATCATCAGCTGATCACAGAAAGAGCAAATCAAGGATTTTTAGTATTCTAATCTGTCTGAGAATTTTCCATTTTAGAAAAGCACAACAATTTCATAATTAATGAGCTTCTCCCAATATTTGAATTAAGAGTAAGGAAAAGCTATTGAGTTGCTTATGAAAGTAGAAATATAAGCTATATCATAGCTCAGAATATTTAGATTGATATTACCGTAGACGTGTGGTTCCCAGACTGTAACAGAGCGTGAACCCCTTTCACTAAAATGTCAAGTCTCGCGAACCCCCTCCTAAAAATGAATATTTCCAGGGATTTTCTCCTTTACCCGAATGTAAATTATAAAAGCAGTGATCTTGGAAATATAAATTGGTTTTATGACATGCTTATACCACACTACTTATTTATCATTACAGTATTTTTATTACATTATGAAAATAGCAACAGTCTACTAAGATCTCACTTTTGTAGCTTGTATCACTTTGAATAAGTCTGTTATAAGACAAGGCTCCTACGTTTCATCAAGGAGTATCAGAGGTGAAGCAGCATAAAGGTATTTAAGAAGCCAACTCAAAGAGTTCCTCCTACACAAGCATTCAGCTCTTGAGCAGTTCAGGCAAACAACACACGTTACAACAAAGCTTAAACTTGTTCCTCATAACAATTTAAAAAACAATACTAGCTGCCTACTTAATTTTAAAAACAGCAAAAAATATCCACCTCCCTTTCCATTTCTTAAATCTCCTCAGTGTGATAGATATGCTTGCTTTGATCTGCTTAGCTCTTGGAAGTCCGGGGCTCAAGGCTGCTGGCCCCATGCTGCCTGGGGTTCCTAGGGACAGCTCTATCCACCATTACGGACTTTTTTCCCCCCCAAGAACCTCCTGTAACTTTTTGTGAACCTCCAGGGGCTCACAAACCCCATTTTGGGAACCACTGCCTTAGACTGAGTTAGAACATAGGGGAGGCTTTCAAGGACAGAACTATATGGTGGGGCTACCACTTATTAGGGTTTTTAAAAAAGGTCTGTAAACCCTGGATATTTCAAAGTCTAATAAAAGCAACTAACTTCAAATCAACTATAGCGCTTGAGGCAGAGATGCTGGCACATATGGATGTGAAGGGAGCTAAACATGTAATAAAGATGAGAAATTTAACTCTCTTAAATGGGATCTTACAGCATCACAGGCCAAAAAAGTCAAACGGCAGAAAAAACTCAGTGCAACCCAACTTTGTTATTCAGATTTGGTGTTAACTTCCAAGGAAGCAAAATACGTTTTCTAGTACTTTAAGAAACATTTAAGAAATTATACAGCATATCTACAATAAAATGAGAATACGATATTCCAGCTGACAAACTAAAAATTGTTCATTATTTGTAGTACAGTAGCACTTAAAGGTCCTGATCAGGGCTATAAAATATGTGCGACTTCAAACAACAGAGAGGAATAATGAATAAGTAAGATTAGTGTAAAGTGTTTCATCTAATTATTACTGCAGATTTTAAACTGAACCCAACTGTTCAACTTGAAAATCACTGCAATGCAACCTGATAATCAATCATACAAAGCCAAAACCAAGAGTTCAGCTGCAAAAAAAATAATAATCACAAGCTGTTTTACTTGACAGAATCTTGAATGGTTTCTTCAGATCTCCTGGATTCCACAATCAAGCCAAAGGATTCTGCTTAGTTTAGAAAGGGTAGCTCCTTTAAAGCCTAGCTTTCACCATGTCACAAAGCCAACTAAGCAGATTCCAGGAAATCAGAAGGAAAAAGCCTGAAGAACACAAAATGTAAGCAATAGTTTCTGCCACTATTACCTTCACTGCTACACCAGCTCTGTGGGTTCTCCTCTCCTTCCTCCCTCAACCATTTTAATCTTTTTATTTTTGCTACTTTATTTTAAAGTTGATTTATTCTTGTCTGCACCTGAGAATTGTATTGTAATGTGAAATCGTTTCAAGTGCATTCCACTGAGATGCTGCTGCATTTACTAGAAGCCTCTGCAGGGCAAGTTGTCATAAAATAATGCTGCAGATATAATCTGGCTACTCTGACCTAGTTTTTAGGCTCATATTTTTTAAACTACAATACACAAATACCAATTTTCGTGTTTGAAAACAGATCACTGACAGTTCTAATGATAATTACAGAAATATGTTTATACCTAGTAGTATGTTAGAATGGAAAATCCTTCTTCCCCTCTAAAGAATCAACTACAGTTTTCATGTGAGCCACCTTTGCAAGTTTAAGATCCAAACAAATGTTATTTTGAAGAGTAACAGATCAATGAAGTGTCAGACATCAGCAATGAGTACAATTATTCACCAGTATTAATGTATCCACGGGCTTATCACAATTCTGTTTCTGCAGCTCAAAAAACACATAGAAACTGCGTGTCCCTGACACAGACACCATAGTTTACTGATCTGCTACCCGAAAGGCAACACAAGCGGAAGGGCTTTAAATCCCAGCCATGTTTTTTTTCCGGGGGGGGGGGGGGCGGCGGGGAGAGAAGAGTTTTGCATCATTATCAGACATATTACTTCAGCTGCCTTTTACATCGCACACAGCGGCGAAAGGCTCTCCCAAGTATCACCTGCGGGGCTGTCGGGCACCCAAAGGCCAACTTCGCCCCGGCCGCAGTGCAAATGCCGGAGCGTCCGTGGCTGCTCCCGGCCTCACGAAGCCGGAGAACCGGGAGCCGCCTCCCGAGGCTGAGCAAAGACCCCGGGCGACGGCGAGGTGCCCTCGGGGCCTCTCACACCTACTAGGGAGAAATCGCAGGAAATGGGACCCCTGGGGGCCCGGCTCCCCCCAGAGTCACCTCAAGCCCTTTCTGCTCGTGGGCGTGACCAGTCCCCCCTCCGCACGGTACCTTGGGGGGCCGGATCTTGCAGATACCGGTTTTCTCGGCCAGGCCGCGGATCCGGCCGATGAAGCCGAGCGGGTCGCTGAACTCCTCCCAGCTGGGCTCGAACACGGGACATTCGGGCGGGGGCACGAACTCCGCCGCGTAACGCGACCCGCCGCCCCCCGACATGGCGGCGCGGGGGGCACCGGCTCCGCAGGAACAGCCGGGGACGGGGGCTACGGGCTCCTTCTCCTCTGCTACCGGGGACGGGTCACAGCCAGGACCAGCCGGGCCGGCGGCTGAGGCGCATCCTACGGGCCCCGGCTGCAGCTGGGGAGGGGCCCGGGCTCGCTGGCCAAGCCGGGGTCCCAGGTGCCCGCCGCGGCGGCTCCTCCCGTTTGTTTTTGTTTCCCCTTCGGGGGGTTTTTTTCCTCCTCCTCTCTGACTCTGCCTCGACCGGAAGTTACGTGTACCGAGAAAATCCCTCCGCCGGAAGCAAAGGACACGGTGCCCCTCCGCCTCCAACTCGGAAAAGAGTCCCTGACCCCAGCAGGACGCTCGGAACCTTACGCCTCACACCCCTTCCGGGGCGCAGAGATCCGGACAAAGCCACTCTAGAGCCCGCTCTCTGCCCTTGAGACCGGCCACGGCGGCAGCCGCATCCACTTCCGGAGCGGAGGAATGTGTGAAGAGGCTGCACGGATTCAGTTCCGGTGGCGACATTCCATTTCCCCCATTGTCTGGACGCCTGCAAGGGAGCGACTGACCTCTCCCCTCCCCCACAGAGCCCCTCCCTCTAGTACCGCCCACAGCCCCGCCCCGCAGATCCCTAACTGCCGGGCGGAGCCGGTTCTGCCCGCTGCTCGCAGAGTGTGACTGGCCAGGCTGGTTTAAAACAGTCGCCTCTATGGTTGCTAACCCTCCAGGATTGTCCTGGAGTCTCCAGGAATGAAAGAATACTCGTTAATTAAACATTATACTATGTGATGGAATCTCCAGGAAAACGGCAAACCACAATTGGCAACTCTAGTTGCCTCCTGCCCCCAAGAGTAATTGCTCGGACTTTTACCTCCTCTTGCTCCATGGGATTATCCCATGATGATTGTACTGATCCAAAATGGGGCCTGAAGTCTCAGTGGTGTTTTAGGCACCTTTCAGTTTTGCAAGGTGGGGAGTGAGGTCCACTTGGTGCTGCTTGACTCTTGAGTGTCTGATACTGTGCCTCTTACCAAAAGTATGCACGTGGCTCCCACTCATACTTCATTCTTAGCTATAAGCTAAAGAGTGTTAGCTAAGGGGAGGGGAGTCTAGGGGGAGGGGATTCTAGTTCCAGCTTTCCCCAGGGTGACAGGAAGCTAGCAGCAGGTCACCCTCCCAGTGGCTCAGTGTACCATTTATAAAATGGGTATAAACCAATTCGACAAAAAAAGTAAAAGTTGCAAAGATAGGTAGTAGTCAAAGAAAAACAAAAGTTAGAAACCTTTATAAACAGCAAGGTGTAATTAATAGACTAACTGGAAACGTTCAGCAGCATCTCCCACTGAAGACAACAGGAGCTACACATGCCTGCATCAAGTTGCAATTTGGGCCTACAAGTGTAATCTGAACAATCTTAAATTCCTAGAAGAACTTTTTCATTTCATAACCTTTTAGTGACTTTAGTTACCTAATTTTGTAGATACATCTCTACCTCAATACAATGCTGTCCTTGGGAGCCAAAAAAATTTTATCACCTTATAGGTGAAACCACGTTATATTGAACTTGCTTTGATGCACCAGAGTGAGCAGCCCCAACCCTCCGGAGCACTCCTTTACCACATTATATCCAAATTTGTATTATATTGGGTGGTGTTATATCAAGGTAGCAGTGTACTTAAGGAAAACAAAAGGCAGCAATTACTCTCTCTCTACTGATTTCTCATATGCTTTCAAAAAGTATATTAAGCATATGCAGCTATTAAATTATGCAGTAAAACATCAAAAAGTGCATATATGTCATTATCCAACACTCCTATTGTAGTGGTTGTATATATAAATGGATGTCATTCCCAGGTGCCCATTCGTGGCCTGGGGTGGTGTTGCAGAGGCTCTACATCAGTTTCCCTCTGTGGTCCCCAGAAATAACTTACTTGTAGCAAGAAGTGTTTAGGGTAATATGCCCATTCTCCCAGGGTCTAATTTATTAAGAAGAACAGAAGAATGGCCATACTGGGTGTAGCGAGGCGGTGTGGCTCCCCTCCTCCCCAGGGAGGGTCGAGTCCCGTCAGACACCTAAGGGGGCAGGGCCACAGAGCAGTGAGCCCGCCCCTCAGAGGGTTAGGAGGCGACCCAGAAGTATAAAAGCGGGCCGTCAGCATTCAGTTGGAGCCCAGCTGCTGTTGGGAGCAGACCTGCCACAGGGAGATTGTGATTGGGAAACTGCTGAGGCCCAGGGCTGTTGCCCTGACTGGCCAGAGCTTTCCCGTGCCTGCTATGACGAGGAGCTGCTGGAGCTGCCCTGTCCCTGCTGCTACCCTGAGGAACCCTTGGAGCAGGCCTGGCTGGACTTCCCAGAGGTACTGCTAGATCTACCGCCCAGCCCTGGCCGGCGGGAGCCCATGCTACTAGACTTCCCAGGGGCTGATGCCACAGGTCAGGTAGACCCAGAGGGGGAGATTGGAAGTAGCCTGGGGGCAGCTGATCCCAGTCAGACTGCAGGTATGCCGGAACCCATGTCAGTGTGTTGCGGCCAGGAACCCCACTGACCGTCAGTGGTGATAGCCGCTACTAGGGCCCCGGGCTGGAACGCAGTGGAGTGGATGTGCCTACATTCCCCCTGCCACCTGTACCCAGGTGGCAGAATCCCCCTCTCCCTGGTCTAAGGAGGCCATCAAGTCTAGTGGTGACTGCTCACCCTGAGCCACAAGGGTCTGAGCCTCTAACTTTGTACTTGTTGCCCCTGTCATAAACAGATAGCTAAGGGTTAATGTTTCTTTCACCTGTAAAGGGTTAACAAAGAGAACCACACACCTGACCAGAGGGCCAATCAGAAAACTGGATTTTTAAAAGCTCAGGGAGGGAAGTTTTGGGGGGGTGTCTTTTGTGTGTGTCTCGCTGTTCTGTGCTCTCTCTCGGCTATGAGATCTTTCTATCTTCAAGCTTCTAATCTTCAGTTTCCAAGTTGTGAGTACAAAGGTAGAAAAGACAGTAAGCTTTTATTGTTTTTTTGTATTTACATGTGTGTAGTTTGCTGGAATGTTAAATTGTATTTTTTTTTTGAATAAGGCTGTTTATTCATATATTTTCTTATAAGCAATAGCCCTGTGTATTGTCACCTTGATGCAGAAATCATGTTTATGTGTTTTTCTTTCTTTTTATACAAAGCTTTCTTTTTAAGACCTGTTTGAGTTTTCTCTGGGTAGGCTAAGGAACGAAGGGAAGGAAATCCTGTGTTAGATTTACGGAGGGTGAATCTGTGCAGCCTCAGGGGAAGAAGGAGGGGGGGAGGTAAATTGCCCTCTCTGTTTTGCATTCAAGGAGTTAAGTACAGTATCGCCCAGGATAACCCAGAGAGGGGGAGCTGGGGATGAGAGAGAGGAGACAAGGGGAGAAGATTGTTTTCCCTTTCGTGTGAGACTCAGGGCCTCTGAGTCTTGTGGTCCCCCAGGGAAGGTTTTGGGGAGACCAGAGTGAGCTAAGACACTGGAATTTTTGGCTGGTGGCAGCGATATCAGATCTAAGCTGGTAATTAAGCTTAGAGGGTTCATGCTAGCTTCTCAGTTTATGAACGCTAAGGTTCAAATCTGAGTAGGAAGCTATGACAGCCCCGACCTATAGCAGACGGCTGGAGCCCCAAGCAACTGTGCAAAGTCGCCCAACCCTGAAGACGGGCTGACTCAGAGGACATGTACCGAGGTCGGTGTGGCTCCCCTCCTCCCCAGGGAGGGTCGAGCCTCGGCCGTGCACCTTTACACTGGGTCAGACCAAAGGTCCATATAGGTCAGTATCCTGTCCTCCAGCAGTGGCCAATACTAGGTGCTCCAGAGGGAATGAACAGAATAGGTAATCATCAAGTGATTCATTCCCTGTTGCTCATTCCCAGCTTCCGGCAAAAAGCACCATCCACCTCTCTAGAGAGCCGCTGTTCTCACGTCTCGAAGTCCAGGATTTGACAGCCCTTCCTCAAGGGACTGTGTCCTTTAAGTCCTGTCCTCCCTAGCTTCAACTCTTGTCCCCTTAAGTTCAGGGGCTTTCACAGCCTCCCCGTCTTCCTGATGCTAGGTGTTTTGTTTTTTTTCAACCTTAGCTTTCCCTTCTGCAGTTCTCCTCCAGGGTAGGCACTGAGGCTAAGCTTTTTCCTTAGCAACTAGCTTAAATGGCTCTTTCCCTGACTGGGCTTGGGCCCTCTCTTTTGAGTCACCTGCACCCCCAATCACCTGACCACTCCTTGACCCTTCCCAGGTTATCCCAAACACCTGTGCCAATCGGAAGAAAGAGAAGCCTTGTCTCGCCCACTCTACAAGACTCCTGGTCCAACGACTGTTAAAGGAACAGTAATCTGGACTTTTTTCCTATATCTTCCCTCTCTCAGAAAGTGACTTCCCAGAACCGACTTCCTCTCTCCAAATGATGACTTCAAGGCCTCCCTGGACACATGGAACAAGATAACTACCTCCTCTGGCCTTAAAAGGCCAGTATCCCATTACAATGTGTCAGTCACTTAAATAATAAAATATCCCTTAAATTAGAAGTTCTGTACTGCACACAGCAGAAGGAATTTTTCAGTAGTTTATAATTTTTTTTAATGTAGTCCATATTTCCATTAAAAATGTCAGGAAACTAGTCTTCAGCAGTGAGTAACCACAGAGAAAGTTTCAGATTTTAAAGTTCAGGTATTCGAGTTTGCCATGCACAGATAAGCCTTATTATTTTTAAAGCTGAAAAAGTAAATGTGTGCAACTCTGAACATTCAAACTGGTGAAGAGATTCTTATCAACTTGTAGAACTGATAAATGAAATTGTTTTTAATTGTTCACTTTATTAATGTAACTTCTGTTCACAATTCACTACACTTGCCTGCATTGTAACTTCTGTTCACTGTTTGCCATATTGTAATTCAAACCCCATTTTAAAACACTCACTCCATTTTGTAAAAGCTTCCTCCAACCTTCATTTTTGCAAACCCTGCTGTAATCTTATTAGTTAGTTTAGATGTGTGAATGAGGCATGTATGGATGATAAAATCAACATCCAGCCCCAGCCTGTCCTGATGAGGTGAAGTTCAACTACCAACGGCTGAAGACCTAGACAACAGTGAAACAACCCCCAGCTCTTACTACAGGAACTTCTGTAACCCAAGCCTGATCCCTCTTACTACCCAAAGCCTGGTGGCATGCAGCCAGAGGACTGAATAAAGGGCCCCCTTGGTTTGGAAAGGCTGGCCTGTATTGCTGCGATTCGGCGCGGAGAACACTGCGCCCTGCAGGGAATGGACAAGCCTCCTCCAGAGTTTGGCCCAGCCAGGGAACCAAAGAAGGAATCACTGCCGCTCCCAAAGCTGAGATGGGGAAGCTGTCTGTGGGCAGCTGGGTGGATCTTTGGGGCTGTCCACTAAGGAACTTCCAGGATATTTGTCTGCAGGTCTCCTACCATGCAGGGGTGCTGGGCGCGCAGGGGGCTGGCCTTGGTCTCGGCTGTTCCGCTCTTGTATGACGGCAGCCTTGGCTCGACTTGAGCCTGGACTTTCCCCCTCGATGGATGCCCTGGCCTATAGAGTCAGTCCCACCAGCTCACATCTGTTTGGTTTATTCGACACCCATAGGAGGTTGAGAAAAGACACGGATCAGGAATGTTCCCACCCCACAATCACCCATAGGCAGGGCCATAGAGTGAGGATCTCAACTGGCTCTCCCCATCCCATAAGTGCTCAACTATGCTAGGGGAGGGGTACGGGACTATATCTCGGGGTCCGCAAATACTTAGCTGAAAACAGACTGACCAGAATCCAGCTATATATAAGACGATAGATTGCCAATGGGGACTCCATGCGTGCACTCGAAATTTCCAAAGGGGTCTACATATGCCATTTCAAAACTCTAGGGAAACCGTCATGAAAAAGGTGAGGAAATTGCTGCTCCAGATTCATGCAGGAGCGTTCTCCTCCAGGGCTTAGTGAGCAAGGGTCAGGACTGAGGGACTGGCGCAGCCACTGACGCAGTTTTAGGGGACCCCCGGTCTAGGCAGGCGGCTGAGGAGGTTTTGGAGTATATAAAGGGTATGTTTACAAGCATAGATAGCTGGACCCTCCAATCTCACAGGGTCCTATCTCCCACAGGATACAGCCCCAGCCTGAGCCCCAGGAGCCTGAGCGACGACATGGACCAGCCACTCGTGTCTATCCTGTGTAAAACTCTCTGTGACCTGCCCAAGTCACCTCTTCTAGCTGCGTAGCTTTCCTCTGGACTATGCGGGCTGGCCTAGTCCGAGGATTGACCGGCTGCTCAGAGTCAGAGCTAATTCAGGGCTGGCATCTCCACTTGCCTTCCCGAGAGAAATAATCGAAACTTGGGGATATCGAAACAGTAGTTAAAGAAACAGACAGACAGGTGTTGTGTAGGGGGGATGGATCACTGAGAGACTCCCGACCCATGAACCTCGATCGTAAACAGATTTTATTCATTACAAAAGAAAAAAACAAACCTTAAATGTATAAATTATAAAACAAAACAACCTTCAAAATAAATATACCACCGCCTGTTACACACACAGGAGAGCAGGGCCCCGGGCCAGACCCGCTCTGTACACACACAGGCAGGGGCCTCCCGGGCACACACTCGTCTGTACACACAGAGCAGGGGCTTGACCACACTCGCTCTGTACACACAGAGAGCAGGGTCCCAGGGCCAGAACTCCGCTCTGTACACACACAGCAGCAGGGCCCGGGCCACGCTCGCTCTGTACACACAGACAGCAGGGCCCGGGCAGATTCCACTCTGTACACACAGAGAGTGCCCTGGGTCAGACCCGCTTGTTAACACAGACGAGCAGGGCCCCGGTGCCAGGACCATTCTGTACACCACAGAGAGCAGGGCCTCGGGCCAGACCCGTTCCGTACACACAGAGGGCAGGGCCCCCGGGCCAGAACCGCTCTGTATTACACAGAGATCAGGACCTGGGCCACTCCTCTGTACACAAGAGAGCAGGGCCCTGGCCTTTGCACAGAGAGCAGGGCCCGGGCCGACACTGCTCTGTACAGCAGAGAGCAGGGCACCCGTGCCAGACCTGTTCCCGTCCCATAGAGAGCAGGGCCCCGGGCCAGACCTGCTGTGAAAGGGCCTTAAAAAAGTCCGACCCAAACCACTAGGCACCTATAAAACACCCTTAATCACTTTGACTGTTTCCCATGTTCATAAAGCCAGACAAGCGAGGGGATCTGGGGCCAGTGATTCCAGTCCTGGGAAGGAGATGGAGGGGAGTGATGGAAAGGAGAGGAGGAGAAAGGGGCAGGGCACAGGTGCTGCTGAAGGAGGCATGTGGGCTTGGTTAGGGTCTCCGTCCAAGGTGCAATTTCTTCACACCTGGGATTCAGCCCATTGGAGTGTTTGTTGGGGTACCCAGGGGCAGAGCCTGGATAGAGCTCATTGCCATGGGAGAGATAACATGCTGAGTGGGTAAGGAATTATAACTGTCCCTCTTTGTAGGGCGTGGGGGGGATCACCCATTCTCAGTCCCATCCTTTGCCCCAATACCAGTTGGAAATCTCCTGCCGGCGCAAGCCTCTTAAGCCATTATACGCATGGGATCCACCAGGGGGCAGCAGACAGCAGGACAAGTCCGACCCTCCAGCAGCCGCATCGGGGGCAAGAAGCTACCTTTGCACATTCCCTCTCCAGGGGCATC
This sequence comes from Chelonoidis abingdonii, assembly GCF_003597395.2. Classification (NCBI taxonomy): domain Eukaryota; kingdom Metazoa; phylum Chordata; order Testudines; family Testudinidae; genus Chelonoidis; species Chelonoidis abingdonii. The sequence goes on from NC_133769.1 coordinate 116,303,097, forward strand.
ATGCTCTGCAGTAGCATCAGTAGCTGCCGCCTGGGTGCCAGTCCCTGCGTCTTGCGTTCACCCCAGCAGGAGTGGGGTCTCCACACGGATCCCAGGAAGGAGAGCTCTTGGGGGTACCGCTGGAGCAGAGAAGTCAGTTCAGAAGAGGTGTTAGCTCTGAATTCCTAATGATGAATGTTCGCCACATCATGGATTGAATTTCCTCACTCATCTATAAAGCATAGCACTTCACTGTATTCTCCTACTGATGGTGATTTTTCATTTCATGTGCTGAGGTTTCCAAACCTGCCTAGGGGTCTGGGTGCCCCCAAAACAGGTGTCAGAGCCAAATCCCTAGGCGAGCTGTGTACAGTATCCTTTGAAGTGTGTTGTCCTCCACCTTCCTGCAGAAAGGACTGAGATGTGACTCTAGTGAGGAAGCAGGGTGCCAGTCTCCATCAACAGTTATAAAAATTAACTCTTTCCCTGCTTGGACAGCTAGTGGGCTTCTGCTTCGTGGACATGGGGTGATATTCGGGTAGTGATTGCAACCCTCTCCCCCTGTTTAAAGGTATTTCCTCTATCACATTTTAAAGGGGGTGTGAAATGAACAGCCCCACCGTGCTGTGAGGAAGGCCGCCGGATCTGTGTCCTGTAACTGAGGTCTAAAGCTTCACACAGGAAGTGATGCACATAGCAGACAGGAAGGTGTGGAGTCACCGCCCCCGCAGGCCAGCGTAGTGGCGGGTGTAAAGAAACAGGTGGAGGGAGGGGCATGAGGAAAGGATGGGATTTAACCCTTAAACTTGAAGAAGGGCTAAAGGTTCTGTATCAACTGTTCTCTGGTGACTTCCTATCCCTTCTCCTGCAGGCAGGCCCAGGATCCTCCAGTAACTAGCCTTTGGGCAGGAGGACCCGGGCACACTCACCTTGCCCTGGTGCTGGGATGTGGTGATGCGGTGGTGAGGTCGGGATGGCTACTGAGTCGCAAATAAGCACACCCAGCTCTGGACCCGTGTTATAGACAGTGACAGCCATAACAGGGGCCCTTTGGGAGTCCTCAAGCCGACGTGCTGCAGAAACCAGGCGAGGTGTGAGTAAGGTGATGGACAAGTGGTTGAGGGGACGGACGGATGTGCTGAGATGCATAGATTGGATGTGGAAGGCACATGGTATTTGCTAGAGAATGGTGGATGGGTGTTACAGACTGAGAAACCAGTGGGTGAATCGAGCTCAGGATGACAGAGGATGGACATAGCTCGAGGACTGACAGATGGACAGCAGGATGGATGATGAAACAGGGCTCAGGGACTGACAGATGGGACAGCAGTATGGACGTGATGAACATAGCTCAGGATGACAGACGGACGCAGGAGCGATAGGCAACATCAACAGAAAAGAATTACAGAAAGATGGATGGACAGGTGGTATCACAAGGGCACCTTCTCGTCGTGGTTGGGCTGATGACACCCTGACCAGCACTACAGCCCCAGTGTCACACCCGGCTGTAAGGCGCTCAGGGAGCCGATGCTCCTAGGCCACCCGCCGGGACTCCCTGGACCGCCCACCAAGGGCCAGGTGGATGGGCGGCAGGTTTCCCGCTATGGCTCTGCAGCTTCTTTAACCTTCACTTTGCACTGCAGGGAGGAAGGGGAGAGGCAAGCCGCGTCACTTGACTGGACATGTCCCCTAGTTTAGGCCAGGCTGGGTTGAGGGCAGGGAGAGGAGAGATGCTCTACTTGTTCTTCAAGAGGCTGTGAGTGCCTCAGGAAATCCAGAAAGCTGCTCCTGGCACTGTGGGGGCATGCGCAAGGGCTGCCGCACGGGAAAACCCTCCAGGGCCTCCGTATAATTCTCCTCATATTTATGCAGCTGACCCAAGAGAACACAGCACAGTGCTAGACTAGCGTGGGGCTGCACAGAGAGTCTAGTGGTTAGAGTGAGGGAGGCTGGGACCAGGATTCCTGGTTCCATTCCTGGCCAAGGTGTGAAGGGTGGACTCTGTCGTGCTCCGCGCCGGCGCTCATATCCTTCGTGTGCTGTAGGACTGCTCGTGCATGGTCGCTAGTTGGTGAGATCGCGGCTCGTTCTCTGCTAGTATATAATTATATCTCGCTGTCTAATTTGGAGGGTGTTAGTGTGTCTCTCGCCGGTGTGGCCTTAGCAGCTGGTCGTGGCGTGTGAGAGGTCTCCTACAGGGATAAGCGCGCGGCATTCCTCTAGTGCTTTCGCCAGTCTCGCCTCCGCTCGTGTCGCTCTTCTCTCCATTTGCCCCAGGAATCTGATTGTCTATTCCTGTGCTTTTGCCGTATGAACCGTGTGGGCCTTGGCAGCATTTAACATCTGTGCTTATGTTTCCTCTTCTGTATAATAGTAGTATTTATTCCTACTCATCTTCGCTTACACCCCACTCCCCTCCTAGAATAGCTCTCGTGGGTGAAATTTATTAAAAGATATCAAATGGTGGTACTAGTCTCGTATTGCCTAGTAAATTAGCACACGATATTTCTCTTTATAACTAATGTATGGGGTGTATATGTGGACCCAAGAGTCGGCGTGCGTTGCGCTGCCAAGAGTAAGTCCTGAGTTAACCAGAATCCGACTCTCAACAGTGCCGTGGTTACTATTGTCCTGGCAAATCTCCAGATAGAACCAAGACTGAGGCGCTATCGAGTTTTAGAGAGTTTTACAGGTGCAGCTGCGACCAATACGCCCTATGCTTGCCTGTTAGCTCTCTTAATTAGCTGCTCTAAGTGGGAGGAACCCCCATCGTTTAAACTACTTCCAGGCCACGTGTGAGCGTATCGCTGCCCATGCCCGGCTTATGTCCGTGTAACTTATGTAGCTGAGGGGGTGGTTTATTCACACCCCTGTTAAGCAACATATTCTTGTTAACATAGCTGTAGTGTACATATGCGCTTAGTAGCCAGAAGATCCTTACCAACTATTTAGAGCGACAGGAAGTATAAAGCAGGAAATGATATATAGAGAAGATGGAAGGAACATTATTTGTTATAAAGGCCTATGGATTACTGTTGCTGGTGTAGTATTTGGATAGAGTGAAAATTAGAAACCAGATGTTTTTAAAGAGTCACAGAGTTTCGGTCAGTTTCTTGTCACGTTGAGGACTGCCAGAGTGTGTAGTTTGTTTTACCAATAAAAACTAGCAGGATCTTAAAGGGACAAAATTTTGTCACATTATATTTTTTAATACCATAATAAAATAAAAAGATAACAGCAAACAATGTGTTGTACTTATTCTATGATTACATATATATATCCATTCACACAATCTTCATACAAGTTTCTGTAGATATTATAGTTACCAGGCCTAAGTTGTTTGACAGAATATGGCCGGTACTCTGTACAAGAGTGGAGCTGAGTTCTGGGGTCAGATGCCTGATGCTCCTGGAGGCTGCAGCGAACCATAGACTCAAAGTCTCTCGTCTTCGAGTTCCGCTTTATAGGATTTTTCCCTATGTTAGTTCATGGAATTTGCTTCATTCTGCTTGTTAAAATTAATCAGCAGAGTGGCTGGCTCATGTTGGCAGAGAATGTTAACCCAAAGTCTCTTATCTCACCCTTCTTTTTTACGCTTTTAGTTTTGGATTCAAAGTCTATAGATCCTGTGTGTCCGCTGCCTTTGGTTTGGATTGATTCACCATCAATGGCAGGCGTGACTTTCGCTTGAACCTGGCTTTGATCTTCCTTCTGTTGTTCTTCTCCTTTCTTTTAGGGTGGATGCTTTGTATACTTTGT
>NC_133769.1:116306859-116316267 GCF_003597395.2 Chelonoidis abingdonii
ATAGGAATAAGTAACCAAACAACATTGTTTGCTGTTATCTTTTATTTTATTATGGTATTTACAATAAATGTGACAAATGTCTTGTCCCCTTTAAGATCCTGCTAGTTTTTATTGGTATAACAAACTAACACTAACTCTGCAGTCCTCAACGTGACAAGAACTGATCTGAAACTCTGTGACTCTTTAAAATATATATAAACACACCTGTTTCTAATTTTCACTCTATCCCCAAATACTACACCAGCAACAGTATGCATAGGCCTTTATAACAACTAATGTTCCTTCTCTTCTCTATATATTAATCTATTTTCCTGCTTTATACTTCCTGTGTCGCTTCTAAGATATTTGCTAGGTTGTAAGGATGCTTCTGGGCTACTAAGCGCATATGTACACTACAGCTTATGTTAACATGATATGTTGCTCAGGGGTGTGAATAAACCACCCCCCTCAGCTACATAAGTTACACTGACATAAGCCTTGGCATGGGCAGCGATTCGCTCACGTGGCCTGGAGTAGTTAAACCGATGGGGAGTTCTCTCCCATCTTAGAGCAGCTATATTAGAGAGCTAACAGCAGCATAGCTGCATTGGTGCAGCTGCACCACTGTAAACTCTCTAATGTAGCCATAGCCTCAGTCTTTTCTATCTGGAATTCAGGACATCCACCATTAGGTGCCACTACCTGCCCAACCCAGGCCACCAGTCCCTACTACATGCATCCATATTAAAGAACTTGTGTTTTATATATTCAAAGTACTGTACAAACATTTACTAAATGTCACAGCAGTACTGCGAGATAAGGAAAAATTACTCCTATTATACAGAAGAGGAAACAAAGGCACAGATGTTAAATGGCTTGCCAAGGCCACACACGTTCATGGCAAAGCAAGGAATAGAATCAGGATTTCCTGGGGCTATGGTTACAATAGAGACTTTACCGCATCACAGATGAACTGATGCAGCTGTGCTGCTGTAAACTATCTCATGCAACTGCTCTAAGCCAAGGGGAGAGAGCTCTCCCCTCAATTTCATTAATCCACCCCCCAACAAGCAGCAGCAGCAGCAGCTATGTCAGCGGGAGAAGCTCTCCCGCTGACATAACATTGTTCACACCAGCACTTAGGTCGGTGTAACTTATGTTGCTCAGGGAGGTGGCTTATTCGCACCCCTTAGCGACATAACTTACACTGACATAAGTGGTAGTGTAGACATGTCCTGGGTCTGCAACTCCAACTCATTCCTCTAGGCTATGCCCACTGCCTGCACAACCCAATGGACAATTATTCCACATTTGCAATACCCAGAGGATCTTTCTAATGCCAAAGAACAGCGATTGTCAGGGCCAACTGCCCTGCTTTGGCCAGTATAGTCTTGGATTTTTAAAACCTATATCAGGTAACTGATGTTTCAGTCAATATGCCAGGTCCATTGGCAGCTATACCAACCTAAGCCCTGAATGCTGAGCTCCCTGCCCTTCCAACTACTTCCTGTCTGAGCCAGCACAGCCCGCTGCACTCCCCTTCTGGTTGCCCTTTGATCTTGAGAGTAGAGGGAACGAATCCTTTGGCTGTTCCCACCCCCAAGTTCTCTCCCAGAATAAGATCAGCCTAGAAGAGAGAGAGAGGTTCTGGCAGAAAATGGGACATCACAGGCTCCATCTCCTCTCTCCTTTCCTTCAGTGTCGATCAAAGGATGCCAAGTAGGGAGCAAAGTAGGACTGCTAGCAGCTCTCAATCCAACAAGCAAGTAAAGACCTCAAGAGTTCTAGTAGATGACTAACCATCTGAGCTCACCTGCAGCACGTCACACATAGTCCCTTGTCCTCTATCCCATTACACACGAAAAGCTACATAAGAGAACGATAAGGTTGCTAAATCAATCACTTGAGCGTTGTGTTTTTTGCAAATGTGACATAAAATGAAAGAGAACTCATAAAAGGAAAACTTATCCTACAACTGTGACTCCTATCGCTCCTGTGCTGCAGGGTGAGTGTAGGGTGAATCCCCCTGCAGATTCCTCTCCTCTCAACCCAGGCCTCCCACTAGGGTGATCAGATGTCCCAATTGTATAAGGACAGTCCCAATATTCGGGGCTTTGTCTTAGAATCATAGAATATTAGAGTTGGAAGAGACCTCAGGAGGATCAACATCAACTAAATCATCCCAGCCTGGGCTTTGTCAAGCTGGGCCTTAAAAACCTCTAAGGATGGAGATTCCACCACCTCCCTAGGTAAACCATTCCCATGCTTCACCACCCTCCTAGTGAAATAGTGTTTCATAATATCCAACCTAGACCTCCCCCACGGCAATTTGAGACCATTGCTTCTTGTTCTGTCATCTGCCACCACTGAGAACAGCCTAACTCCATTCTCTTTGGAACCCCCCTTCAAGTAATTGAAGGCTGCTATCAAATCCCCCCTCACTCTTCTCTTCTGCAGACTAAATAACCCCAATTCCCTCAGCCTCTCCTCGTAAGTCATGTGCCCCAGCCACCTAATCATTTTCATTGCCCTCTGCTGGACTCTCTCCAATTTGTTCACATCCCTTCTGTAGTGGGGGGACCAAAACTGGATGCAATACTCCAGGTGTGGCCTCATCAGTGCCAAATAGAGGGGAATAATCATTTCCCTCTACTGCTGGCAATGTTCCTACTAGTATAGCCCAATATGCCATTAGCCATCTTGGCAACAAGGACACACTGCTGACTCATATGCAGCTTCTCATCCATTGTAATCCCCAGGTCCTTTTCCAGAACTGCTGTTTAGCCAGTCAGTCCCCAGTCTGTAGTGGTGCATGGGATTCTTCCTTCCTAAGTGCAGAACTCTGCACTTGTCCTTGTTGAACCTTGTCAGATTTATTTTGGCCCAGTCCTCCTATTTGTCTGGGTCACTCTGGACCCTATCCCTACCCTCCATCTTATCTACCTCTCCCCCCAGCTCAGTGTCATCTGTGAACTTGCTGAGGGTGCAATTAATTCCACCATCCAGATCATTAATAAAGATGTTGAACAAAACCAGCCCCAGGACTGACCCCTGGGACACTCCGCTTGATACCGGCTGCCACCTAGACATCAAGCTATTGATCACTACCCATTGAGCCCAACAATCTAGCCAGTTTTCTATCCACCTTATAGTCCATTCATCCAATCCATACTTTTTAACTTGCTGGCACTTATATAGGCACCTCTTACCCCCCACACCCTCTGCTAATTTTTCACACTTGCTATCTGGTCACCCTACTTCCCACACAACTCCCAGGGGCAGGACCCTACCCCCCGCCCCCAGAGCCACCTAGCCCCCATGGGCAGAGTAAAACAAAATAATATGAAATTCAAAAATAAATGAAAAAATATTTTTAAAATAACAAAAATTTCATGGGATTCTATCAATTGCTCAAAAGCTAGGATGTGCCAGAACATCCTTTCAACTTTAATTTGGCTCCCTTATGCAAATGCATGATAAAGAATTTAATTGCGTGATCACATGCTATTTTTTCCACCAATCAGTCCCCTTCCTCATTTAGATCACAGGACTGAGAGTGCCCATTGAATGAGCAGTTGTTCAGTATTTTGTTTTATTCTCATGGTTCAACGTATGGCCCCAGATATATACCTACCGACTTCTGCAACACAGGAAGCAGGGTCCTAGAGACAACAACTTTCTTCACTACACAATCCTGATGCCTACCCAGAGCACCATCCATCCTGTGCACTGAATAAGGCAGGGGTCCTTACCTAGCCAGTCCCAGTCTCCCCCACAACACTACTCCAGCTCTTCATCCAATCTCTGTCTCCCCACACTGGGTCCCAGTCACCTTGCAGCCAGGAACAGCAATTTAAGACGTAGTCCTACTCAGCCTCCTACATGCTGGGCTGGAGCCAGGGCCGGCGCTTCCATGTAGGCGACCTAAGCAGTCGCCTAGGGCACCAGGATTTGGGGAGGTAGCATTTTGCCACCCTCAGCAGTAATTCGGCGGTGGGGGGTCCTTCTGCACTCCGGGTCTTCGGTGGCAATTCTGCGGCGGGTCCTTCACTCGCTCCGGGACCTGCCGCTGAAGTTCCCTGAAGACTGGGATCGCGGAAGGCCCCCCAACCCCCACCGCCGAATTGCCACCGACCGGGAGCGCAGAAGGACCCTTGCCTAGGGCGCCAAAAACCCTGGAGCTGCTCCTGGCTGGAGCATGCTCAGTACAGATGGAATTCTCTGAGATGGAATCTTCACAGAATTTAGCTGCCAAATTCTAACAAGTCTCTACTGAATATGTCCATATGGAGACTTTTTTGAAAGGCTTATACCTTGGTCAAATATAGGTGTTTTTTCACAGGGACAGCAAAAAACACATTCCTGACACAAAGGTCACCCCTGCCAATGTCAATTCCCTGCTCCAATGTATGGAGACACTTACAAAACAGTTGTAAGAAAAAAATTTTAAATGGGCAAAACAATATATTTTTCTCCTAGTCTGAACCATTTAACCATTTATACTGAAACTGTGCCTAAACATTCAGCCTGAAGCAGACACCTGACAGAAAATTTAAGTCCAAGCAGTTAAACTTGATAAAGATCTTATCATAGAAAATGTTAGGCAATCTTAACTACAGGCATTGCTACCTACCTATAATATTTTTGCAGAAAGTTGTTTTTCCGCCTGTTCACAAGGCTGCCTTAACTTCTGATGAGTTTGGCTGCGTATATGACACCCAACACCAGCTGTCTCTCTCAAGAGAGAGGAACAACCCCATCCCACCCCAGTAAACCATTCCATGTTCCATGAGGAGGGGGACGCAAGTGCTTCTGTTGAGCTTCTTAATTGTCCCTCAGGAGCTACACCAGATGCTTTCTTGGAGGTGGGTGTATAGATGAATCATTCTCTACTCCCACCGGGTCTGTTATGTCAACGGACCAACCAACATGGCTGACCTCACAGAGAGAGAATATAATAGATGAAAGTGTGGTGTTTAGATGTGCTTGTAATTATTAGAACTTGGAGCACTGGCTGTTGGGAGTCTGAAAGGACAGGAAACAGGAAGGGGGGGAAGGAGTTAAGGAGGCTGAGTGAGAGTAACAGAGTGTGCAGCAGCAGTTTGATAAAGAGGTTTCCACTGTAAAAATGAAGTCCTGTTAAAACTTGTTAGTACCTTGCCTGCTTGACACACCATTTTGGCGATGAGGATGGACCTCCTGCCTCTGAACCCACCTGCACCCTTCCTGCAAAGCCCAGGTGAGCCTCCAACTGCTTTTACTGTCTGGATCCATATGTTTGAGACTTATCTGCTTGCAATCAGTGCTACAGAGATTTCTGAAGTAAAAGTGTGCTCTGCTAATCCACTGCCTTGGAGCAGAAGGGCAGCATATATTTTCCACTTTTCCACTTGCAGATGATAAATGTGGGACTGCACTCACCGCATTAAAGAACTTTTTTGTGCCAAAAGTGAATGTAGTAGCTAATCGCTACAGATTTCACCAGTGTGAACAGAAACCAGGGGAGTCTATAATGCAGTATATGCTTTCCTGAGGAGTCTGATTGTAACTTGTGACTGTGGGAATATAGCAGATGAGATGATTAGAGACCAGCTCATTGAGAAAACAACCATGCTTTGTGTAAGAGAACGCTTACTTCTAGAACCACAACTTAAACTAGAAAAAGCAATAACCATTGCTACTCAGATTGAGTCAGCTACAGCTGAAGCCAAAATAATGAACAGAGATACAGGAGGCACGTATGACTCTTTTGCAGAAAAGTTCACTATCGCTGCAGACAAACAATTGCCAAGAGGAAAACTATTAAAACAATTGCCAAGAGGAAAACTATTAAAAAGCCACTGAATCAGCAAATGCAAATTACAATAAAAGCATGTTTTTGCTGTGGATCCCCACAACATCTTGCAAGCTACACATGATGTCCAGCAAAAGTAGCTCAGTGCAATCATTGCAAAAAGATTGGGCATTTTGCTAAAGTACGTCGCAGTAGCCAGTTCAATCAGCAGGTGTATGCAGTTACAATACCAGATGCTACTGTGCTGAGTGTGGGCAAAATCACTACTGCACATATTCCAGAACAGATAAAGTGCACTATAAACGTTTCCGCCATACCCTCAGGCAAATCACACCCTATTCAGCTATGTTGGACACCAGCTCAGCAGTATCTATTCTACCTGATTCCATTTATTTGCATTACTTTAAAGATGTGCCTCTTACTGAACCCAAACTTCAGTTGGTGTGCTTTTTGAAAAACCATATTCCAGTACATGGCTGCCTGCCAGCAATAGTTACTTTTGGTGATTGCTGTGTAACTGCAGAGTTCTACATTGTCCACAAAGGCACTCTTATCCTTGGCAGAGATTCATTGGCTGCTTTAAATCTCAGGGTAGTTAATGGACGAATTGATCTTCCTCAGCAAAGAAATCTTGCAGTACACACACCAGTTTCAGCTGGGACTCAACACCAGGTTGAGGAGAAACTTGGCTGTGCTTATGGGTTTCTGCATAAAGTTAAAATGCGGAATAACGTGATGCCTGTACAACAGAAATTACAGCTTTTACCATTTTCAGTCAGGGAAGCTGTTTCAGAGGAACTTAGAAAACTTGTTAAAAATGACATTATTGAAGAGATTAACTCCTCGCAATGGGTTTCACCTATAGTGGTGACGCAGCAGAAGGGTGGAGGCATTCGCCTTTGTGTGGACTTAAGGGAGCCAAATAAAGCTATTGTGATTGACAGACATCCTCTTCCTCACATGGAACAAGTATTTGCAGAACTCTGTGGAGCAAAGATGTTTTCTACTCTTGATTTTCAGAGCGCATACCACCAGGTTATGTTGCATGAAGACAGCAGAGACCTCACAGCATTTATTACACATGAGGGACTATTTCATTTTAAACGTGTTCCATACGGTCTCGCATCAGCCCCAAGTGCCTTCCAAAAATGGTGTCATTGATTCTGAAGAATCAACATGGAGTTCAGTGCTATTTGGATGATATTATCGTGTTTGGAAATACTACTGAGGAGCATGACAATAACCTGCAGTCTGTACTAAACTGCATCAGCAAAGCAGGCCTCAAACTCAATAGGTCCAAATGCAAATTTAGACAAACTGATCTCTCCTTTCTGGGGCTTACAATTTCACAGGCTGGACTAAAACCTGATCCAGATCATATCCTGGCAATTTCACATGCTCTTCCTCCAAGAGATTTGCAAACCTTATGTTCCTTCTTGGGTCTTACCTCCTTGTATGCAAAATTCATTCCCAGTTATGCTTCTGTCATTGAACTGTTATGAGAATTACTACAGAGAAGTTCAACCTTAGTGTGGACAAAGGATGCACAGGCTAATTTTGAAATGGTGAAAGACTTGATTGTACATAGTCCAGTGCTTGCACTATTCAGTCCTACATTGCCCACAATTGTAACTACTGATGCTTCTGATTATGGACTTGGGGCTGTCCTCACACAACTTCTTGAGGACAACACAGAGAGGACTGTTGCATTTGCTTCAAGGACACTGAGTAATGTTGAGAGAAAAGATTCTGCAGTCAAAAAAGAAGCACTTGTTTGTGTCTGGGCTACTGAAAAATGGAGAACTTACTTGTGGGGCGGCACTTTCAAGTTGCGCACAGACCACAGCCCTTTGATGACGTTGCTCACCATGACAGGACTCCAAAGAGCAGAATATCGTATTGCTAGATGCTCTGCAAGACTACTCTCTTTCAATTATGAACTGGAATATAAGCCTGGAAACCAAAATGTGGTAGCTCATTGCCTTTCTCGCCTGCCTTTGCCTTCACCAGATGGTCCACCGGAGGATGAGGATGTAGTAGTTGCACTTATTACAAGCACTCTTACTGCAGTTACAAGAGAACAATTTCAAGCTGCTTGTTCAGCATGTCCAATTCAACAAAAACTATGGGAATTTCTGAGAAAGAGATGGCCCAGTAACCCTAAAAGCCTTGACCCAGTTTTGCTGCCTTATTTGAGAGTTCGGGATGAACTTTCTTTATTCGATGGCTGTGTGCTATGAGGTACACATCAGCTACTTGTTCCAGAAGAATTACAGTCAAAACTCATACTCCTGGCACACGATACTCATCAAGGAATTGTCAGAACCAAACAACGACTATGGGATCTGTATTGGTGGCCAGAGATGGACTCTCAGACTGAAGCACTCATAAAATCCTGTCACTTGCCAAATGCATGATAAGACAGCAGTGACACGTACCCCTTCATTACAGCCTGTTCCTCTTCCTGAATCTGCATGGGAAAAAGTGGTGATTGGCATTGTAGGACCCTTTGATACTGCTCCAATTGACTGTCGTTATGCCATAACTTTAATAAACCATTTCAGTAAAGGGCCTGAGATAGTGTTTACATCGCAAATCTCTTCTGCTATAGTAATTAAGTTCCTCTCTTCAGTTTTTAGCAGGGAAGGTAACCCCAAAGAACTGGTTTCCGATAATGGTAGTCAATTTACTTCCCTGGAGTTTGAAACCTTTCTAGCAGAGAGGAACATTTAACACAGAAGGTCATCCCTATATTACCCTCAAGCCAATGGGGAAATCGAACGGTTTAACATAAGTTTGAAAGAGAGTTTGCAAACAGCTAAACTGGAAGGGTGATTGTAGATACCCTTCACTACTGATTTCTTGCAAGCATACCAGGCTACCCGACATGCCACAACACAAAGATCACCCACAGTTACTGCATAGGAAACAGATGAATACTAAACTGAACATTGCTGGATTGCTAAAGGCATGATCTGATGCCCCAAACAAGGATGATGTGAGAAAAATAGTTGAACAGAACCAAGCAAAGTATAAGGCTTTCACAGAGAAGTGGCGGGGTGCTAAGGAACCAAAGTTTGAGTGTGGTTCCTTCATTAGAATTAGGGTGACCAAAGAGCAAGTGTGAAAAATAGGGATGGGAGTAGGGGGTAATAGGATCCTATATAAGGAAAAGACCCAAAAATCGGGACTGTCCCTATAAAATTGGGAATCTGGTCACCCTAGTTAGAATACAAAAACCTGGAATTTTACGCAAAGGGGACCATAATTTCCCAGCTCCTCTTAAAATCATAGAGAAGAAGAGACCTTACATCTATCGACTTTCTGATGGGCGGGTATGGAATGCTTCTTATCTTGCACCTGTCTATGCACCAAGAGGAGGTTATGCCAACACCCAGTCTGCACTGGATGACTTCACCATAGAACCAACACAACAAGACATTGCACTGGAACCAGGGCTTGAGAGACGGCCTGTCAGACCCAGATGACCACCTGTCTGGATTCAAGACTATGTTATGTAGTATCTACATTGTTTCCAGTGTAATATTTCTGCCAATAGTTTAGTGTCTTGTTTCCTGTTTGTTCCTGTGGTTAGAACAACAATGTTTATTTTAATTGGGAGAGTTTCTTAAGAG